>NW_007726755.1:179003-194494 GCF_000696425.1 Galeopterus variegatus
AAAAAAAAAAAAAAAAAAAAAAAAAAAAAAAAAAAAAAACAGTTTATCCAATAAAACACAATATTGTTTGATCACATTTTCAATATTTCATTTTGCCTATTATCCCAAAATATAACATTTATTTTTTGAAACAATGTCACTATTTGGCACAGAAGTCTATTTACACGAGAGCTTGTTTCATTTGCTGTTTATTCCAATAACTTGAGAACAATTATTTGCAACTAAATCTAACAGTATTTATACAAGTATTTTCAAGCTAAAATACTGCTAAAAATTACAACACACATGCAATTTAATATATTTACATAACAACATATTTATTATAAAACCTGTGACTCTAAGCACTTTATAGAACGTGAATACAGGAGTCACTCTACCCTCTGATAAAACATGGCCACATCTGAGAGAGATGCTGCTTAGCAGAAGAGTCTTGTGTTCAATTGAATTGAAATGGGTTTGCTGCTGGCACTGTTCAGGAATGCTACTGTGCCATCATAGAAGCACTCGATTGCTCAATTCACACAAAACTGCGGCAGACTTTCAAGTATAAGCCCTTAGCAATCAAGAAACTGGTAGCACAAGCAGCACTGGCAAAACACACTGTTATTATGCAGGTGGTCTCTGTTTTAAGCAAAGTCGATATTGAAAATCCAAACATACAAAACAGACAAATTAGAGAATGATTATTTGTATTATAAAATGGTTTTCTGCTTTATAAAAGGATTCATAAGTTTGCTCTAAATGACAGCTTCCTTAATGCATTTAAAATACGATTTGATTTACAAAACTTCAATTTACACGTGACTTTTTGCACAACCATTGTGAGAAGCAAAGTACATCTATATACAGTACTTAATTTTCTCTCAGGATTAAGGTGTCTTGTCACTGTATTGGTAAAAAGACACTTAAGCCAAAATATTATCTTTTAAGCCACAGAAATATAAAGTAAATATTGCCTCTAAAGCATGGATATTTCAGAAAATTTAAGTACATTTGTGATTTTATATTTACAATCTCGTTAGTTATCTTTACAAAGTAGATCTTTAGACAGCACAAATATATAGCTATCTTTAGGCCATAATATTGGGCCCTGTTCTCCAGAAACTTGTTTTATTTTATTTTATTTATTTATTTTTCCTTTTTAGCTTTGTAACCCTAAAGAGATTTTAGTGGTTACATTGTAGCTAATATTTTATGATTTTATCAGCTTTATACTTCACTGCACAGAATCACCTTTAAAAACTTAACCCCTTCCATTGAAATACTGTTCCCATTGCTTACTCTGGGTGATTGTCATTCAGGTAGTTTTCCTTTATTAGCACTGAGCTCCTTGTGGGAGGAGCAGGGTGAGAGGGGTGAAGGTGAAGAGTGAAGGGGGTGGGGTAAGTAGGGTAGAGATTCTGTCCACTGTATCTCTGTACCCCCACAGCACACAGCATAGAAACTGACACCTAGGAAGCAAACACTCAATAAATATTTATTAAATGCATGAATGAAGAAAAAAATGGATTAGGAGAATTGTATGAAAGGCTTTCTTCACTCTAGCATCCAATCCAGTGTATTTCTGGAATGTATACAATCAAAATGAATTTTCAGGGTGTAAAAAAATCACAGAATCTCTTTCTCATTCCTTATATACTTTTGTAAAATCCATAAAATATTAAGCCCTTGATGACATGGAAACATTTAGAAAAATTAAGTTTCCTTAGAGGTCAAAGGGCAAAGAAGAGGAAATTGAAGGGTCATTTCCTTACTCGCTAACTGCTGGAGAGAACTAACAAGGCACACAGGTTGACGGAAGTTCAGAACCAAATTAGACTCTTGGGAATTGTCTAGGCTGAGACGTAGTACTTTTGAGTGTTTCAATACAAATTTAGCCACAGGTATATTTAGAAATAGTGAAAGCAACTAATTAAGAGCTAGAACCAAAGGGAATTACCATTTGCCATTTGTAGGGCCAGACATATAGATGTGTTCCATGCAGAGCCCTGGGAGATGGCGTTCTGTTGGTTGGGACCATTTTGCTGTGCTGATGCTCATATTCATTACAAGCTGCATATGAAATAAAAGTGAAATAGCAAAATCCAGCTGTAGGAGATAAAAAGAAAAATGCTAAAATATGTTTGAAAGCACTTGAGTGGATAAAGCAAAACAGAATATAGTCAGTGGGAATGCTAATAAGTTAATAAAACTTAAAGTATTTATGATTGCATTAAAAATAAAGTTTCAAAATATATGGTATATTATGCTTTTAAATGGAATAGTCTGGACTGCATTCAAATGACTTCCTCTTAAAACCTAATGCAAATAACGTACAAATCTAAGAAGCATTAGAATATAAAAATAAACCATAATAATTAGGCAAAAGAGTTTATGAATTTGAGTTATTCCACGAAGCCTCTTTAAAACCATGTAACTAAGTGAATATTAAAATATCTCTCTTTAAGATTAATGAATTAATTTTTCTACGGACAATGTCAATTTTCAGGAGTGACTTTACTTTCAGGAGAATAACAACACTGAAGTGGAATCACTACATCAGTAGCTCTAGTCATATAGTTTAAGCCTCAAAACTGTCTTAATAGATTACATGCTAATTTTCCTTCATAATCACGTGCCCAAATACCTACCTCTATATTTTGCATTTATCATTGCAACAAATGAGAGCAGCCACAAGAGGATTTTTGAAACTCTGTTTCTATATAAAATACTTCACTCTAAGATGAAGTGGTTTCCAAGAGCTATCTCCAAGTTTAGCTAACATAATACCCTAGCTCCCCTTCTGTGAAATGTAAAATCTCTGTACAGTATCTTTCTTGTAAATCACCATTTTCAACTTTGATCTAGTGGACTTAAATAGGAATTATGATCTCTAATCAAAGAATGAACATGTTAGCTTGTCACTGTAGATATTCAGATATTTATTTAGTTTGTTAAAGGAATTTTTTCCTGCACACCCTTTACATTTATACACACACACACACACACACACACACACACACACACACACAAAATTACCTTCTATTGTTTTTTTTTTTTTTTTTTAAAAAAAAAAAAAAAAACCTATTTTGCACCGGTAGTTATTAATCCAAGTAATTTGAGTTTAAGTAATTTCTAATTGAAAGCCTATCACATAAATTGTTTATAGTGACCAACAATACACTATTAGTCATTTTAAAGCTTTAAAAGTAAGTTATCAGGATCCACTTCAATTTCCACATGATAATAAAGGATTATTATGTGCAGTAACCTATTTATGAAAAGGAAACAGTGTGCTTCTTTCAGACGCCATCACTTGCTTTAATAAGGAATTGAAAAGCTGGACTACTTTATATGCAGATCACCATCCCAGTCGCATAAGGATTTACAATAGACAAAACAAAACTATTTTTTGTTGTAAAGAAGGACTGTTTGTTTAAATCACACAATAATGTTTGCATTAAAAATTATTTACAGACTAATAAGGCTTCATAAACGTTATATAGACTTGGTTAGCTAAAATCATTTTAATGCTAAGACCAAAATGAAAGGTTTGTTAAGCTGACAAGGAAAAATTCAAGTAACACATGCCCAAAGAAGGCAGGAGGAAAAAGATGCACTCGCTGTCTTAGGTTAGGTAACTATTAGTTAATTTGGAGATGCAAATAGTACATAATTTGATAGCACCCCTTTAATGCTTCAATTAAACTCCAGAGGAAAGTGCTGCTTTAACAGAAAATGTAAAAATTGAAACGAATTCTAAGTCTAACATTTGATTCTGAAAGAAACAGAAAGTAATGTATGCATTTTTATCTCTGCTACCTTGAATTTGCAGAGAAATTACTTGGGAAGTTTTAATGTCACCTTTGAAGTCTTCCTTCAAGGTATTTAATGGCTCATATGTCTTAGTTAAATGAGGTGTGTGGCGGCCTCTACTGGTGTGTGTTTATAGAAAATGTTTCAATAGGCAGAAAAAATATTAATTTAATTAAAAAGTTAGAAATACAGACTCTTTCATTTAAATATATAAAAATATCTAATTTAATGCAGAAAAAATATATTACAAGTTGTGTAATGTACTCTTAATTAGGAAAATAATCTAAAACACCATGTTAGTGTAAAATAATGATTTACGAAAGGGCATTAATTGTTCAATTCACTCTGATATTGGGTTAAATATTTTATTAATGAATTTACTAATCCCAACTGAGGTGGCTTATTGCCTCTAGTCCACTGTTAAATCCCCTTAGTTTACTTAAATAAAATCACTTAAAACAAACCCAGAGGAAGGAAGTATTTTACAGTTACGTCTATAAAGTCCTAGAACTAGAATCACTTGATGACAAGCTGATTTCTATAACTCAAGCAAACCATTCGGTAACTTAATATAGCTGACATATCAATCTATTTTACAGTGTTTTCAATTTAAAAAATACAACACATTAAAATATGTTCAATATTTATCAAAGCTAAAAGCAACATTTATGTAATGTACTTAAAGTGCAAAGGCACTTTAACACAAAGAAGTGATGTTCAGTGGCTGTACTTGGTAACTGAAAATGGAAATACCATATATCATTATTTACAAAAGAAGTTACAGTCCTGAAAGATCTTTGGAGATCTTCTACAAAATACACTAAATATCCATTTTCATTTGAAAAGGTTGCCTATTCTCTCTTCATTCCCTGTAATCTCTCTTTCCACTCCCACAGTGGAGAAAAAAGAAATAAAGGAAAAACAAAACCATAAACAAAATATATGAAAAAATGCATTGTTGAAACATTCATGTTCACTGAAGGTTCCTAAGAGAAGGAGAAAAAAAAATTGAGGGGGAGTGCAAGAGAGAAATAATTTAAAGGAAAACTTGCAAAAGCATTATCATTGCTTTATCCCATCTCCCAAACATTTTCAAAGTCTCCCATTAACACTGGTAAAGGGAGAACACAAACACAAAAGCGAATGCCATGCTTCCACCAGTTTGGAGCAGCATCCTTTGATGCCATAGGGTTGTAAATGATTTCCCTTCACAGCTGACTGATTGCAGTTTGTTTTTCCAGAACTTCGAGGTAGTCTGGTTCTGATTGCGGCTTAGCTTGCAGTAAAGGGTGGTCTGCTTTTGACTGCCCCACAAAGCATTTCCTGGGAGTTCCATATAAAACGGTCTTATTGATTCTGTCTTGGTTTTGGCGTCGAGATTCATATGAAGGGGCGAACTGCCTTTTAGGTAAGGTACAAAAGTTATAGTGGACTAGACCTGCACTGGGGAGTTCCTTGACTCGCTCAGCAATATTTTGATACAGCAGCTCAGGCTCTCTTGGTGTGGCTTGCTTTTCTAGCAACTCAGTGGCACTTATTGTGTAAGCAAGTGTAGCTGTCTCTTCTTTTTTCTCCTCCAGGTTGCCATAGCTGAACTCTTGCAGGTTTCGGTAATAGGCTACTGGGTCTCCTTCCTTCTGCATGTAGATGGGGTTTTGGCACATCTGACCCACAGGTGGGGGGATATAGTTATAGACGTGGCCGTCAGTTTTGTCATGAGTCTCAGTGTTATAAGACCCATACTGTAATTGAAAAGAACTTACATCTAAGTTGTTGGCACTTCTGGGAACACTTGGCACTCCCTTTCGGCGTTTCAAGACAAAGACGAATAAACCGGCCCCAAAACAGACAGATAAGATAAAAACAACTAGCAATCCTAAAATTAAGACAGAAAGTGGAACTTCAGTGTGTAGTTCAGGATAGGAACTAGGAGACACACTAAGCGACCGAGGTGTGTCTGTATTGTGATTCATTGACATGATAGTTCCATCTGACAAGTTTGGACTATCTGGACAAATAGCCTCCCTCCCCAGAAACTTCAGTATCTCCCCTGCGTGCTTAGCGGGAGATTCACAAGTCACCTCATTGATGATGACAGGGGAACTGGCATGTTCTGTCCAGTCCTTTAGCCCCATGATATCACAGGTACAGTCCCATGGGTTTTCTTGCAGATCTATTTGGATAAAAGCTGGAAGCTGATCCAGAACCCCTTTCACAGGCAGGTGAGAAAAATGGTTGTTTCTCAGATTCAGTCTGGTGAGAGCTGTGCCCCCAAATACATTATCAGGTAAGGAGCGCAGTAGGTTGTTATTCAGAAACAGTAGCTGTAGGTTAATCAAAGCATCAAAGGTCAGTGGCTTAATTTCCTTAATGACATTATACTCTAAGTAGAGATACTGCAAGCTCTGCAGTCCATCAAACATAGAAGGATACAGCACTTCAAGGTAATTGCCATTCAGATAAAGTCTCCGTAAACTGGTTAGGTTTGTGAAGGCACCTTCCTGAATAACTGCAATCCTGTTGTTTCCTAAATGCAACAAATCCAAAGAACTGTATTCTAAGAGGTCATTCTTATAGACAGCTTGCAGATAGTTCCCTGTTAGGTAGAGTTTCTTTGGACTGCTAGGTTTGGGCTGCAGGTCGGAGATATTAGTGAACTTCCTTTCTTGGCAGTTTACATTTAGACCATTGTCTGAGCTCTGAGAGGTGCAGACACAGCTACTCGGGCAGGTGAGGGGCACAGGGGACTTGGTCTGGTATACCATGATGGGTCCAAAGCTCTGCCTGTCCTTTGACACAGTCACTCTGGGAGTTGGACGGTTTCTCATTTTAGGTGGTCGGCTGGCTTTTGGAACCCTGGTTGGGTTGAGAGCAGGATTCATTGTAGGTGATAGCCTTTGGACGTGTGTGTCAGCATGGCTGCCCCTCTGACTAGAGTCACTGGTACTTTTTCTGGGACAGAGGTCTTGCCTGGTCAGTTGGGTCACGTCTTTTCCATGCAATCTAAAAGGAGTTTCACAGACAATCTCCCCCACAAAAACAGTTATGGTGTCCAGCCAGGCCTTGAGAGGAAGTAAGTCACAAGTGCAATTCCATGGATTTTCCTCCAGCTGAATCTCCATGATCCCTCCGATATGTTCAAGGACACCAGCGAAAGGCATTACTTTCAGCCTGTTCCCTCTGAGGTCTAAGTGGGTCAGCAGGACAAAGCGAAACACATTGCTAGGCAGCGACAGCAAAAGGTTGTCATTCAGGATGAGCACTTTGAGCTTATTAAGTTTGCTGAATGCCCCTGCCTCAATGGCACTGATGTAATTGTAGTCAGCCTGGAGGTACTCAAGGCTCTCCAGGCCCAGGAAAGTGTCCTCCCTCAATACCTCGAGCTTGTTGTTGTTGAGGTGCAGTCTCTTGAGGGTTTTCAGGCCGCTGAATGCCCCTGTTCGGATCTCCTGCAGCCCGTTATTACCTAGGTGAAGAGTCACGGCGTTGGAGTAGTTGACAAATTCGTTTGGGTACAGTCTGGTCAGGAGATTTCCATTGAGAAAAAGCTGATAGATTCGATACTGGGGGGGCTGGAGCAGGCTGACAGTTGTAAATCCTTTGTTTTCACAGTTAATATTCAGTACATTTTCCTTCTCTTCGCACAGGCAGCGGATCTTGCAAATGTCTTTGGCAGTTTTGCGACTCTCCGTCTGTAAGATCCCGGCCACGGTTAACATACTGAGGAACCAAACGCTGCTCAGCATCTTTAGGCACCTTCGGTGTCAGCCCAGGTACCTATAGGCAAACCTTGGGTGGGGGGCGAGGGGAGGAAGCGGGATGCAGGGAAGAAAGAAACAAGGAAGCCCGATTAAAATGGCAAAGCAAGGAGGTGGAGTGGGAGGGAGGGAGAATGAGGGGGTGGGCAACACGGCAGAATGAAATCACTGCGTTTTTCAAAGCGGTTTCTTGTCTCCTCTCCTTTACCGCCCCCCGCCCCCAGCCCACCCACACACGCGTCCCGGAACGCACATGCTTGCACCTGATTTCCAGGCGGGTCACAGCCAACCAAGGAGTCATTAGTAACCGAGTTGTCCTACAAAATCCAGCCCATCTTCTCCCCTGGGGTATCTAAAAGAGATCTCCGGCGGCTCGCCCCTCTTGGTCTCTAAGCAGAAATTGCTTTACATTTTTTTCTATTTTTTTTTTTTTTTTAACTGCGCAAAGAGGGGGTGGGAATATCAGGAATCAGGGGGCTGGCAGCAGGGGTGGAGATGGCAGAGCAAAGACAGCGCGGGGGGGTGGTACTCACACATCAGGAGAAGACGGGACGCCCCTCTGCAATCCGCCAGGAGTTTAGCATCTTCAGGAATAGAGGGAGAGCAAGGTAAAGGAAGACACCGCTTCCAGGGGGGATGCCCTGCTTTTTGTTGGTTGATTTAATTTGGTTGGGGGTGGTGTGGGGGGACGGTGCGCAGAAATTAAAAATCCGGCAGGCAGCAGAAGAGGAAGAGGAGGGTTGGGGCGAGGGAAGCTTAGCCGCCAGAGATCCGGGGTGCGATTGCGTACGGAGGTCTGGGAGCCGGCCGGCCAGGTCGGCGTTCGGCGGCGACGGCGGAACCTGGGCGCGCGCTTCCAATCCGGTGGTGGCAGCAGCAGTGCGTCTAGCAGTTTGAATTTGAGAGGCTTTGCAGGCTCCCCGGGACAGGGCTAGGGTGACGTCACGGGGGGAGGGGGCAGGCAGAGGATCGAGGTGGGGGAGGGTGGGGCAGATGCTTCCTTTCCCTGCGAGTGGCTTTGCAAAGCTTAATTCCAGGATGCGTCATTTGATTCTGAACTACTCCACTTCCATCCACCCCTGCTGGCTGCGGGAGAAGCTCCTGCAGAGGGGTTTCTCAAGGAGGGGCCGCACTAAGGGACTGACATCGCCGGAACTCCATGGGCCCCTCTGAGTGGATTCTTCCACCCGCCCCTCCCTCCCTCACCTAAACACTGGCGATTAGGGGTGGGGGGTGGGGTGTCTCAGCACAGATTCTCAAGCAAGGCTCCAGACCCTCCCAGGAAGATTAGTTGTGTGTGTGTGTGTGTGTGTGTGTGTATTGTGTGCCTCTTTGCTACAGGACTGGTGCCTGCTTGCCAGCCTCCTAGTTCACATGCTGTCGATGTGCAGAGTGGGGTGTATGTGCGCACCAGTACGTCTATGTAGGAGGGTGAGGAGTTTTCCTAGGGGAATTATGCTTTACATACAGAGCTTTGTTTCAGTGCTGAGAGAATGACTTTCTGTGTGGTGACCAGCCAAACAGATATTGGCCTGAACTCTGAAAGCCAGCTCAATGTTAACTTAAAGTCTGAGATAAACAGAAACAAAACCCTTCTCTCCCTGAGGTTTATACTTAGCCAGATAATAAGGTTTAAACATGTGCTTTTTGTCTGGGGGAAGAAGAGGAGTGGGTGTCAGAAAGGTACTGCCAGGCTGAGCCTCAGCTGAGAGTGGGAGCCCACGGAAGGGTGGTTGAGCCCTCCAGGCTGCAGGGCCAGGGGAGCTAGGAGAACAGAGGAAGGCAGTGCAGGAAGACTGGCTCCTGAGGAAAAGAGGAGAGGTAAAAGGAGTCCTGGCCTGAGACCCAGCCTACCTGAGTTCTGATCTAGCTGTTGCCAAGTATGTCACTAGCTAGTGTCTGGATCTTCTTCTCTCCATTTGCAAAAGGGGGTGGACTATGTAGGACCTCCCAGCTCAGACATTCAATTTGAGTTCAAATAACCTTTTCAGACCATTACTTAACACCAGGTGTTGGATTTTTGCCTTCACTATCTCTTTTCTCCTTAATGATCTTACAGCCCCCTAGACCCAGGTGTCTCCCAGTGTGGAGTCCATTTGCAATGTGTGAATAATGTCTGCTGTTGCTTGGAAGGGCCATGGGCTGCCTTTGGTGGGAAGGGAGAGATAAGTCAGGAAAAGGAGAGAATGAAATACAGTGGGAAAAAGAACTGACCAAACTCTGCCTATCCCACAAAACAGTTCAGCTTGCTTTCCCTGCCTCTTTAGTCCTAGACCTACTGCAGAGAGAGTCAATGCAGGGTCCCATTGCCTGGCCAAGTGTGGAAATGACAACCACGTAGGCAAAATGAGCCATTTGAGAATGGAAAGCCCATTGCTTCTCCCCTCCTCCTTCCCTGTTAAGCCAGAGTCCTAGGATCCTTCCGTTGTTACAAGCTCCTTCCTTCACAAGAAGGGTTGGGGTAGTTTATAAACTTAGGCAGTAAGGCAACCTGTGGCTCTGGTGGTCCCCTGTGCATTTTTCTCGGGCTTTCTGCCTTCTCCCTCCTTCTCCTTCCGAGAAAGGCCTTGGACACGAAGATATCAGGAGCCCCCTCCCCCTTCCCTTTCTGGCCTCAAATTTTCCTTCTCTATGCCATAGGGCAACCTTGAGGTGAGGCCTCCTGGGGGCGGGGTGACAGCGGTGAATGGCCTCCTACTGTCTATTGCAGTTGCACCATTGGATGCAAGCAGAGTGAGGCAGTGCGAGCACAGTTGGGCTTCCTTTCATAGCAAAGGGGCATTTGTTTCTACGTATTTCCAAATATTAAAAGTACATAGTTCCTAGAGAGAGAGGGTTTATTCGTTCACTCATTCATTCAACAAACATTTATTAATTAGGTTAATATTTCACTGAATTTCAAGCCAATGTGAGAGCTGGACAAGACCTTAGAAATCAGGTTCATTTTATAGATGAGGACATTCCTCAACCAGGGGAAGTGCTGACTTGCTTAAATTCAGGAAACTAAAATTAGAAGCAGAACCCAAGGATTCTGAGTCCAGCAGCTTTCCCAAAAAGCCCTCTACTGCTTAATATGAATTAGAGAACTATCTACCTAAAAACTTAAAACAGGGGTGGTGGGTTACCTAAATGTGTTCTTCTTAAAAATTGTATTTGAAAAAAAAATGAAAATTGTATTTGAAAGTGAAATATCAAGTATTAGTTGTAGCTCTCAAATATGGTAATTTCCTCCAAGACAACGATGATGTTATACTACTTGAGGACAGAGATTGTTTTGTTAGGAATTTCGGGGGCTGTGGGATAGAAGGAGATTGAAAGGTCAAGGAGAGTTGGGGCCTCTTGAAATTCCTGATACTTATGGAATCAAGGAAATGCGGTGGTAAATTAGCTGGGGGGAGGAACACCAGGGACCCTGAGGTGGCGTGGCAGGTCTTCCTTCCAAGGTTAGCTTCCTACACGGGCTGCTGACCCTTCCACCCCTCCTTGGTCTCCCGCCTGTCTCTGAGCGTCCACAGCCGCTTTCCGAAACATAGTTACTGGGAACAATTCAGCCTAAAATCTAATAAACACTTTTAAGGAAGTTTTCATTCGGCTCCGCGTCTCGGGAAGAGCCGCCGCAGCACCCCGCTTTTGAGGCGGTGGAAAGGAGTAGGGTGAGCTGGGAGCCCAGGGGAGGCAGAGGCGGGCGCTAAAATGAGGGCAAGGTCCTTCTCGTCACTGAGGCGAGGGAGGCTTAAACAGGGACTCTGTCGCCTCGGTCTCACTCGCATCTAACCGAGTAGAGCCTGGTTCGGCTTTCACAGGACGCGGTGGGTGCCGGCGGGTGTACAGCCCACCTCTGTCCCCGCCGCCCGCCAGGCCACGAGGGGGTCCAGAGGCATCCAGCTGGCCTGAGAGGGGACACTGCCTGCCCGCAGCCCCCTTCTCCACCCCACGGCCCGCAACTCCGGGCGAATCCCATTTCGGAAGGACTCTTTCCGGAGACAGGGGGTCTCGGGGAGGTCCCGGTTGCTGGGGACCGGGCACCGGCCGCTAGCGCAGCCGTGTCCCTTTCCCCTGGCCACTAGACGCCTGGTACCCAGCTCGGGGCCCCATGACCGCGACGGCCACTCTCACTGCCCTCGTCCGGGGGCTTGGGCACCGCGGGCCACTGGAGCCTTGTGTCGAGCGGCAACTGTCACCGGGTGCGTGGGCCGCCCCCGGCACCGGTGGCCACGGGGCTGCGCGACGCGTCGAGCCCCACCACGGCCGCGCGGACGACCCCGGGGCGAGGAAGCCGGCACGAGGGTGGAGGGCAGAGGGGCGTCCGCCAGCGCGCTGCCCCCGGAGGATCGCGCCCAGCCTCCCCACGCCCGTTTCCCCCACTAAGGGAGGCGGCTGGGAAAGGCAACGGGCTGAGAGAAGCCAGCTCGCTGGCCGCGTCGCCACGGCGTCCCCGAGTGCTCAGAACTTACCCAGCGAGCGCGCCGCCCGGATCTTCCCCCGGAGGCGCCCGCAGCATCTGCCACTCTGGGAGGCGCGGGAGCCGGCACAGCCTCGGACCGGCGCGGCTCGGGAGCGAGGGCACGTTGTGGGGCGCGGGCGGCGCCCCCAGGGCTGGCAGATCCCCACGGGAGCGACGAGCCGCCGGGCAGCGCTTCTGGCAGGAAGGAGGGAGAGAGCCGACGAGGAGGCAAGAAGAGCGCGACGGAGGGAGGGAAGGACGGCGGCCCCTCTCCCGCACTTATCAATCACCCCGGAGATCAAATGTCGCCGCTGTGCACCCGGGAGGGGGACGTAACAGCCCACAAAGGAGCCACGGCTCCATTTCTCTGACAAGCGCCGTGGAGCGCTGCTCACGTCTCTCGGCCCCTCTCGCCTGGAACTCTGCCCAGCGCTTGCAGCTCCTGCCTCGGGCTGCAGCTCGGACTCGGTCAAGTGAAATAAGGATGGCAGTCGGTCGGCACCACATCCGAGGGGAGACTAAGACCACTGGGTGGAAGTGACGGACAAGTGAGAGCGCAGCTAGCCGTCCGAGCTGGACACCCTCCGGGAGGGCTGCCTCCCCTCACTAGTAAGCCCACGATCATTGGAGTTCGCAGGCAGATATTTAAGGACCTCCTACGAGGATGGTAAACAAGGAATTCCGTATAATACAGAGCTGAGCTAGACCTGTGCATATGTGTTAACAGAAGCAAGCCCTTTGCAGCGTTTCAGTCCCCATTTTAATATTGATTGTTTTTATTCTTCACCACAACTTTGCCTGGATCTGCTAGAGCATTCTTTCTGCCGTCCTCTTTTGCTTTTTCTTGTTTCTTCTTCCTCTTATTAGTAGTCCAGGTGGTTGGGATTCTATTAAAGGAAGGCGCTGAATGAAATAGTCAATGTACTTGGAGAGGGAGGTGTGGTTTTCTTCAAGAGCATTACGGTTCCCCTCAAGACTTGCTCTCCCTGGGGCCTCTCCTCCACGCTCCCAAAGTATTCCGGATAAAGTTGCAGTTTTATTAATTTAAGCCAGGAGTAGGGATTTCATTTGATGGCACCAAGACATTTCCCCCTCAATCCTGGAAAAGAGCTGGCTTAGTTGTATTCATCAACGTCCCCTTTCCTTTTCATACTCCCCACAGAATCTGTAAAACCCCCATTCTTCAGAAGATCCAGAAGCTTGGTGGTGGAGAGCAGAAGGGGAGGCGGGGGAGAGGGATGCAAAATTGGAGCAAAAATTACATCTGGAGCTCTGGAATCCGCACAGAGATTAGTCTGTTTTCAGGGTTATTCCCCATATGTCTAAACCAGGTCCACACAGCACTGACTTTC
Source organism: Galeopterus variegatus (assembly GCF_000696425.1). NCBI lineage: Eukaryota > Metazoa > Chordata > Mammalia > Dermoptera > Cynocephalidae > Galeopterus > Galeopterus variegatus. The sequence continues at coordinate 192,353 of NW_007726755.1, forward strand.
ACCTCAGTCTTCTCCTCACCCTTGGGAATCTTTTGTGCTTCTTCTGCCCTTCTTGGCTTTCTTTTCATGATGGTTTTCAGAGGAGGCTATGCGAGGTGTTTTTAAAAGGAAACTACTGATAATCTTATGAACACATGCAGAGTTTAGTAATAGACCAAATAATTATCTTATAAGCTTATCTCTGGGGTCTTAAGGATCATTACTGTTCCTTTTACTTTATTCTTGAGAAAGCCTTTTACGAAATGTCCCTACCATACAGATAAGCAATTTTAGAATAACATAGTCCTCACGTATTCACACGGGCAGGTTATTTACAGTTACATATTCGGAAACATTGCTCTTCTCTTTTAATATCCTTATTTATGTAAAACAGCCAATGCGCTGTTTGCTACAGACTATAGCAGCGCCCTGGGCACGTCATATTATTACTAACTGAGGGCAGTTAATGCTTTTTCCTCTTTGTCTTTACCTCATTTCAGACTGTGTCATCTTTTCAGGGAGTTACTTAATGGGTGATGTAAACAACCACAAAACACAGAGCTAAGAGGCCATTCAAATGCAGAAATAGGGAGACAGTCATGCCGGAAAAAGGAGACAGTTTACTGAGAAGGGTGGTGTGTCTCTAGACAGAAAGAACACACGCAAAAGCAAAAACTTATATACCTATTGATGAAGAACATGGTATCAATGAAGAAAACAGATATTTAGATCCGGTGGAAACCCATAATGTATGGCACACATCAATTTTAATTAGCCTTGTAAGCAAGTCTAACGTGCTTACCAGCCTTCAGAAAGCATTTAGCAACCTGCCTTTCCACATGGGACCACACTGATAGTAAGATAAAATTAAAAAGAGAATACTTTTCTTTTAGTCAGCATAAAATTTTCAAGTAGGTAGGTAGTTATTTCGAAGGGTGCCCTGTATGCACACACACACGAAAATGATGAGCAATAACCAAAACTTTCTGTGAGGGTTGTTGCCTAGATAATTATAGTACAGGAGAGCTTGAAGGGTGTGAAAAATTTAAATAAACCAAATCATTTGAAAGCTGCTTTATACTGACTTTTCTAAAAGTTTGTGTTAGGGAAAATTTCCAGGTGTAATTGAACACAAAAGATGCACATATTAATGTACTTTCGTTAATTAATAAAAATCACATTATTAATTCTTTTGTATAGTAGCATTGTAAATGCATCTATGCATTTGTGTGCTGTTCTGTCTTGTACAGTTCATGTTGCTAAAGGGCTAGATCCCTGATTACAATGCTAGTTGGAAAATAGAGAATTAAAGTGAAAGTTTGCCTGGGTTTTTAGAATTTCATTCTAAGATTAGAAGAAAACCAATAATTTCATCTAAAATGAATGAAAAAAAGTGCATATGTTTCTAAGATGGTGCAAATGCTGTCTAGTTACTGTGGAGTACATAGTTTACCTGAGAATGTTGTTACTTTACCTTCTCCACACCTATCCAGAGTTAGAAAGCTTTAAAAAATAAAAAATAAGACAAACTACAAACATCATACAGTTAGTAGTTCTAAGACAAGTGTGCTACATTTTCAGAGAATACTGTCCCTTTCAAACCAAAGGTTTAAAGAAGAGTTCCACAGGACAGACAGATTCCTAAATAAAGAAATGCATCACAAGGAGGACATGCCCTTAATACCAGTAATTATAGCTTAAAGGATATTGTATACTGTGGTTCCTGATGCTATTGAAAGTGTAGATATTTTTAAATTCAATTCAATTATTTTGATTATTTTGGCAGGCATTTTGGCTTGGTTGGAATAGTGCTGAGCCAGGACCCAGAGCAGTTTGTCTTTGAATCAAACACATATCCAAGCCCTTGGAGCCCAATGACCTGGGTTCAAATCCCACTCCTGCTACTTAGTCAGGGTGGGACCAGAGTAGGCAGTGCACTTCTTTCTCTTTCCCCATGTATAAAACTGGCTACTGGCACTTGCCACGTGTAATCAGTTAAGGACGGGCTGTATATAGAACTCTTGAAAAAGTGGTACACATATGTGCAGGGAAATCTGAACTGAAGGATTCCTAAACTCACTTCTGAAAATTAAAAAAAAAAAAATATATATATATATATATATATATACACAAATCTTTTTTTTTTTTTTTTTTTTTTTTTTT
>NW_007726755.1:194872-211857 GCF_000696425.1 Galeopterus variegatus
GCTCAGCCAGTGAGTGGGAACCGGTCTGTATGTGGGATCCGAACGCTCGGCGGGAGCGCTGCCGCGCTTCCAAAGCGGCGCACTAACACAGTGCGCCACCAGGCCGGCCCTATATACAAATCTTAATGATTGTAGTGAGAAATCAATATTTTAATTAAATTGGATAATAGAATCAGGATTAGAAAAATACTTATGATTCAATTGGGACTACATAATGTCACACATTCGAAAGAAAACTTCAAAAATATTCCGTGTTTTCCCCCAGGTTTTTCTACATACTTGGATATATGTATACATCAGAGTTTCTCAAATTCAGCACTATTGACATATTAGACGAGATGATTATTCGTTGTGGGGGCTGTCCTGTGCAAAGTAGGAGGATTAGCAACATCCCTGGCAGCCCGTGTGTATGTATGTAACTGTGTGTGTAATACATGTATATGTGCACGAACACCTTACTTTTATTTAACACTTAAACAATTTGAAGGAACATAATGTACATTATGACATAGTGACAGAGCAAGAGCAAGATCTCAGGCTGCCTGCTGCCCTACTTTGTGATCTATGACACTCTGCAGCCTGCCACCTCTTATGCCCTAAGTATTACCAGTGGAGGCAGGCAGTGCATACTGGTGCTGCTTCTCAAGAAGAAATATATTTTACATTATAACCCAGGGCACAGTCACAGATTGAAACAAGAGCTTTCTGAAACAATATTACCCTTGTCTTAGCCTTGCACCTTGAAATATTATATTGTAGTTGGTTTTTAAAATTGCTGGCTGTAGCCCACTAAATTGATTTCTGGAGTGACTAATAGATTGTGTATCACAGGTTGAAAGACACTGGCACACTGGATTGGCAAGGAAAGGAAGGAAAATGGGATGGAGAAGAGAAAAGGGGTAGTAGAGAAAAAGGTGAAGAATAGAAATAGAGAAGAAAAGAAGTGCATGTGGGACAAAGTTAAAGTAAAATTTATGGTGCTTCACCAATTATATCAGATGCCACTTAGAGATGGCACCTGTTCCCTAAGGGTTCTAGATCCTATCAGTAGGAACCACATTCAAGCTTATTGGATTTGAGAGTAAATATACATGGTAAAAGTCACAGATTTTACATAAGGCTTAGGACAACAATAGTAGGCATTTTATTTATCCTGACACATTCCATCCTATTAATCTCACTGCCATTGGAAGTTATATTTTGGCCTGGAGTTACAACCTAATGTGTGTGTTCAGGAGGAAACCAAATTTATTAGGTTTGCCATTACATTTTACTGGAATGGTATAATGCAGTTGAGCCTCTTAGTAAGTTCTGTTAATTTTATTTATGTATTTACGTTTGGCTAGTATAAAAATATGGTAAAGTATGTACTGTGGTAGAGAGTTTAATGCTGATTCTGCTGGAACATTCAGAAGTGTCTGCATGCAAGATGCCCAGTTCTAAAGAGTTACAGCTAGAAGAGCAGCTACTGAGGATTTGCATTAAGCATTTCTGATTTTTAAAAATGTCATCATTTATGAAGAGGACTAGTCTATTAATATTAAAAGATGGCAAGGATGACACACTCCAGATCTATCCTGAAGTTGTGATTTGTACAAAATGAAGCAGAGTTCAGAAGCTGTAGGTTCAGAGGGGAGGCGAGTAAGATCTAGAATGTAAATAAGATCATTTCCGAGTAATAGCTGGATGCAGCGTTCAACCATCATTGCAAATCAATGAGGAGAGATGTATTTTTGGTTTTTTCCCCTTGAATCCTGATGACTTATTACTCAAATATGGTATTGGTGCTTTTTTTTCTTCCATTGCTCTTCTCCCAGGCAGTTTCCTAAGTGAAATTACAGTGACACCTGGCACACAACCATATTTACCTAACTATTGCAGGTGAGGTAACCTGCAATATCAATGCAATGTCAAATGTAATGGCCCCAGGACATATGCCAAATAATGTTTGCATCTGCCTATGGTCTTGCATCTGCCTATAGTTCCTAGGCAAATTGAAAAGAAAAAAGCCCTTTAAATTTCATGACCTCTGATAACCTAAATATCCTTGAAGTTCTCTAAGTAAAATAGCCTGACGTGTAGCTGGGGTGGAGGAACCATATTGAGTGTCTTGAAAGCATCACTTTGGGGCAACCCGGGGAAACCATCACAATACTGGAGGCATAATTGTTATCAGATTTTTCCTCCACCCGGCACATCAACACAGCAACTCAGGCATGGTAGTAGGGTCAGTGTCACTTTATTAATATTTTGAAAGGAGGCAAAAGAAAGGTTGTTTTACTTTATTTTATTTTTTACTACACATCATTGCTTCAGAATAATGAATGAAGTATGCTGATCCTTTAGCTTATATATAGACCTAGTAGTCTTGGGTCAGGAAATTGCACTATTTGAACTGTACTACTTGTTTGCCATAATTTCAATATATTGAATTTTTATTTTAATCTATTTTTCAATAGAAATACTAATATTTAAGAAGATGTGTACATGACTGCTAAATGATGAATGCTGGTTATTGTTTGCAGCAAGAAAGGACAATTGTCAAATTAATGAATCGGTGTTCTGCTTATAATTTTAAAAAATATTATCACTCAATTTAAGATAACTCCTATCTCTTGAATACAAATAAACCTTGCACACCAATTTTGGCTAACCCTAGGTCCTTGCTGTAAAGTTCAAGTTGCTTGGAATTCAAATGTCATATGATTTACTCAAGGGTCTGAACAGGTCTGCTGTGATTTACATTGACAACATTGGGGTGTATTGGATTCCAGTGAAATTGTTGTTATCTCTGCTATGGCCATTAGCCAAACTCATTCTTGAGCTATAGAGGTGATATTGATCACAGGCCACCTGGCTTCATCAAGTTGTGCTTCTCCACTGATTCTTAAGTAAGTGGTTTGGCTAAAATTAGAGTCCTAGAACACGGATGAAACATAATACCTGTATTGAATTAAATCATCCAACTTCTTGATCCATTTTCAGTATTAATATGCAAAAGCACCTTAAGTAATTAAAAAAAACTATCATGATATATTGATACAACATAATTCTATGTAGAAAGTTCCCAAAATACAGGGGTGTAGGATGGGTAATCTGCAATCAAACTGCAGATTTACAGAGCTGCTTTCGTGCATGTTCAGATGTTATCTTTCACTGAGATACCAAATTAATAAGTAATCTTTAAGAATTTTCTACTAGAAAAACGTCAGAGATTTTGAATATAGATTAGTAAAATCAGTTGATAGCCTAAGAATTTGTGTTTTGTAAATGTGCCTGCCTGCCTGCCTTCTTCCTTCCTTCCTTCCTTCCTTCCCTGAATTTTCCATAGACTATTAGAGTGGTAGAGCTGGAGGGGGATCTAGATTTAGTGTACCTTATGGTATTGTTTGTGTGCATCTCCAGCATCCGTAACCCCTGGGCCCTTATTAAACAGGCAGATTTCTGGGCCCCACTCCAGACTCACTGAATAGAATTTTAATTTTCTATGTGTAGAGTCTGGGAGTGGTATTTATATGACTCCCAAGTGACTCTGATGCAAACTGCAAGGTCAATTCTAGTCCATCATCTTCATTTTATTGATGAGGAAACTGAGGATCAGAGAGGCAAAGTGACTTATTCAGTCACACAGGCAGAGCCAAGAGTGAAACTCAGGTCTCCCAACTCTTATGTAAATATCTCTGCTTGGTTGTTTGATGTTTTGGTACTTTAGTTTTAGAATTGTATTTTTTTCATTGATGATCAGCATTAAAATTTAATGCAGCACAATAATAGTTTTCTTATGAACCGTGTTACTATAGGCCTGTAATAAGTGCCTTGTTGGTCAGCCATGTAAAGTAATAACATTTTATTTTCAAATTCTTTTTACTAAAAGTTTATTGCTTTTTGTGTGTGTGTGCTTTGGGATAAACTATATAAAATGGAATAAAATGTTTGATAAGTAAATATTGAATTGAATAAATGAGCACAGATCTCAGTATTGAGTTTGAAAAGATTTGCCTTATTATTAGCATGTAGATACTAAAATGTCAAATTTAATGGAAGCCGAAGTAGCTTACTTTTCATGTTATCATTTACTAGGTCTACTGAATAATTTTAAGGATATTGAAGGGAGACCATAGTTCATAAAATTTTATTTTTTTCTTTTCGCTTTGCTTTCTTCATTTCAAATTTTTGAGTAAAGTTATATAAACCTTTCAGACTAGGTTTCAGAAGTGTGGAGCTGAGGACCCTATTGTGAAGCTCTCTTGACCCATAAGTGCCAACTTCAAGAAAATTTCTGCAAAACCTTTTGAAGATAAAATAGAACATCTAATTAACATTGAGAAGAGGAAGATATATATCCATTTCAAGTAAGCTGACCTGGATTTCAGCAGCAGAATCTCTTCTTGACACATTTGTAACACATTTTAATTGCTAATAGGTACTGTGTGTACACACCCAAGGCAGAATGGGACTTAAGCTCTCAGACTTACAAAGGTGAATTAACTTAAAATTAAACAACACAATTTTGTGAAAAGACTTTTCAGTTGGTATAATCTAATTCTGAACCAAATACATATGATTGACAGGCATCAATTATCGAAGAAAGCTGAAAGGACTAGTGATATTTTCATGCCCCATCTACATTACTAATAATTATCTTCAAGGGGAATCAGGTGATTTAATTAGTTTAAAGTGCAGATAGTAGAAAGTGTGTGGGCTTTGGAGTCAAACAGCCTTGGGTTTGAATCCCAGCTCAACCATCTAACCAAGAGTATGAATATGACTATGAGCAAGTAACTTAAATTCTCTGAGTCTCATTTTACTCTTTTGTATAATCAGGATATTTTGTACTGACCTAGTGAGGACTGAGAGAAACATAGGAAATAGATATAAAATGTTTCATACTGTACCTAGCCTTTAGTCCTTAGCTTAGTCCATAGAGTAAGGAAAACCATCCCTCTGGAAATAATAGAAATGTTCATCTTCCGCCCCTGCCCCCGCCCCCAGAGAGAAGTGCCCTTGTGGTGAGTTTGAGAAAAGAATCCGAAGGAGCTTATCTCAGCACCTTTTGTGTTCTCTTTCTTTCAGGGCCGGGCCACCTACCCTCAGAATATGCCTAGTACTGCCTGGTACTGCGTGGCTGAATCCAATTCAAAAATTTTCACTGGGAAGTCTAATTATGGTCATAGACCAAACCAAGTTATTGAATGTTCACAGTAATTAAGCTGGTATATTAATCTCCATATATCTGATACCTGTATTTGCTTCTTGATTATTTATGAAACCACAGTGGATTTGAAAAAATGAGCACTATCATCCCCCAATCCACAACAGTAGGCCACTAATAAATTATACCTGTAGTTATCATAGGCACTTTTGACAGCACCCTCATGTTTTCTGTAGTAATTTGCCATTTTAAGCATTTACAAAATGTCTATTAATAAGTAATTCAATATGCAAAATGTTTATAAATGAATGAATTCCTTGCAGGATATTGCTGTGTACTCTATTTCTTTATTAACTAATTGGGAAAAAATTGGCCATTAGTATCCTTTATTTATATGAGTAGCATGATCTGCCTTATAGTTTGTCAAAAATAAAATTCTCTTAACTTCAAATCAAAAGTAAATGCTGGGTCTGGTGCTTCCTCAAGGTCAGCTTTGCTTAGTCATACATGTGTGGACTCTTTTTAAACTCAGAAAATGTCTAATATATCAAAAGTAACTGGATTTAGAGGTATTATGAATTAATAACTATTACTATAACAAGACCGATGCTCCTATTGTAGCTTCACCAGGTTTGTGAAAATGTGCACATGTGTGTATGAATTTGTCATTTATACATTGTGACATGAATATAGTAGTGGCAGAACACAATGTGTGTGTTCAAGGAAAAATGTTAGCGGTAGGATCCTTACTTCTTAGTGGGCCAAAAAATACTTTATCATTTTAAAAAAATTTTTGGAGAATTAAAAGAATGAAAGAATAAAAATAGAATAAGGGACAGAAGAGAGATACAGAGAATAACATAGCAAATCCCTTGTTCTCACCATCCAACCTGACTATGTAAAAAAAAAAAAAAAAACCTAAAGCAAATATGAACAATATTATTATAATATAAATAAACACATAAAGATAAAGGTGAAATCGGCTTTGTATACCATCCCTAGTTCCATTTCCTTCACTTCTCCACAAAGGCAGACACATTGGTATGTTTAATTCTAGTCCCTTTTGTACACCTTTATATATATACTTATCCATGAACAATGTATAGGCTTGTTTTGAGAGAAAAATAATGCATGCATTATTCTCAATTTTTTAACTTAACATTTCTTTTAGATCTTTCCATGTTGGTGCATACCATCTAATTCGTTCAGCTTAACTGCTATATAGTGATCATCATATTAATGAATTAAATTATATTTATCAATTCCCATATTCATAGACATATAAGATGTTTCCATTTTTTTCATCAATACTGACAAGCCACATTCTTGTAATAAATACCTTTTCTTGTTACCTTGTCTTCAGTGTTCTGAGTAGGTGCCCATTTTTCTTCTATATTTCAGACTCCTGGTCCCCCCCCCCCATGGAATTTAACACAACTTATAACAACGTGTTTATTTTATTTACTGGTTACTTTTTAAAAAATGTCTACCTCCCTCAGTAGATTGATCTACATGCAAGAACTGTGTATGTTGTTGTTTTTGTTCTCCAATGTATGTATACTCAGTGACTGGAATGTAGCAAATAATAAATATGTATTTGTGGAAAAAAATGAAAGAAGTGAGAACAATAAATGAATGACTCTTTCTTTAAGGTGAATTTGCTGCCAGGAATCTCCTTAGTCTTTCACACAAACAGACTTCTGGCAAGCCTGCCCCACTGGTTAGCTAAAAATATCCAGACCTGTCTGGCTCCCCATGGTTAATGTGGCTTAGCCTTAAGCTTGAATTTCTGCTACATAAGATATAATCTACCAAGAAACCAGATCCCATATGTACATGTCATTTCCCTCAATCCTAGAGTCACTGGTAATAGAAGTGACTGTTATTCTCTGTGAAAATAAAGTTGTCCTTAGACACATCACAGTATTTAGCATATCTATCACCTCAAACATTTGTCAGAAATGGGGGGCTGTGCATAATGAGAATTTATTGCTTGACAGGTACAAAGTTTATGTTTAGGATGATAAAAAAAATTCTGGAAATAGAAGTAGTGGTTACACAGCATTGTGAATATAATTAATTCCATGCAAATGCTTAAAATGGAAATTTAAGTTTAAAAATGCTTAAAATGGAAATTCTTATGTTACCTATGTTTTACCACAATAAGCAAATACAAAACAAAACAAAATAAAATAAATGTAAATAAATAAATAAATAAATAAATAATAAATTTGTCCTTAGAAGAGGAATCTTAAGACAAACAAAACTACTGAGCCAAATATTGCTAGTAGCCATTCAGTGTTGATTCTTCATTGCTTGCTGAGTCAAAGAAGCTCAATTTTTATTCCAGCACATTGCTTCCCAGGATAAAGATTATTATTCTCAAACTTCTTTGCGGCTATGATCATGTGACTAAGTTTCAGCCAATGAAAATGGAAGTGTGTTTTAACAGTTCTGGGAAATCTCCTTAAAAAGGGTAGATGAATGACCTTATTCTGCTCTTTTTTGATACTGTTCCCACAGCCATCCTGAACCACAAAGAATAGGTCTGCTTTCCACGATGGTGGGACAGATTCCTACAAGGTGCTTGAGTCATCAAGGACCATATGAAACCATTTTATCAGCCTTCAATTGCCTACCTGTGGGCATCCTTTTTTAACATGAGAATTAAACTTCTATATTCAGGTGACACTAATCCAGCCAGATATATGGGGGTGCTTTGAAAGGTTCATGGAAACAAAACAAAACAGAAACTGTGGTATATATACACAGTGAAATACTATTCAGCTATAAAAAGAAAAAATGATGTCCTGTCATTTGTAGAAACATGAATGGAACTGGAAACCATCATGTTAATGAAGTCAGGCACGGAAAGACAAATACCACATAATTTCACTCATATGTGGAATCTAAAAAGATAAAAAGAGGTTCTCATAAAAGAAGAAAGTAGAATAATGGTTGCCAGAGTCCAGGAGGGGAGATGGGTAGGGGAAGGAGAGGGCGTGGACTAACAGTACAAAGCTATGCTGTCTACCCTAAGTGAATCACTGTGTAGCATATGCATGTATTGAAACAACACAGTGTACCCCACAAATATGCACACGTACATGTTAAAAAAATAAAATAATAATGCAGTAAAAAAAGATAATACGAGTCTTTCCATGAGCTTTTTGAAGACCCTTGTAGCAATACCATTCTAAGAATTTTGTCTTTTGAGGATAAATATCTATACATCCTGACAAATGAGCCACTTATTAGCTGTATAAACTGGAGCAACTAATTATCAGAGCCTGTTCATTTCTTCTATGAAACAACAGGGTAAGCTTAAGACTATATAAGGTCTTTGTCTGCTAAAGAATTCTGTGACCATATCTAAATATGATCACTCTGGATGGTTGGGTTAGCATTAGGAAGAAATGAAGCCTATCTTTACAGTGTGGCAAAAGCTCCTTATTATTATTATTATTATTTTCATTTTAATGTAGGCTAGGTTGAAGTTTATCTTCGTATTATCTAAAAAAAAAAAAAAAAAGAATCCCTCAACAAATCAGCAGGGTAATTTTTGGCTTACTTTAGAAACCAACAGCTTTCTAATTGAAAGTTGGCAGCTCCTATTTGCATAGAAACAGTTAATGTAGTGATTTTGAATGATTTTTAACCATTAAAACTACTAAAATAGTCTGGTAAGACCTCGTTAATGTTACTCATATTGTTGTGAGGTGGTCCAAGACAGAACCTCGGTATTTCTGATTCCTTGATGACTGGCAGCAGGGATAAAACTACTTTTCAAAAATTGCAGAAAATTTGCTTCCTGGGGCTGGAAGAGTGAAAACCGGACTGTGCCTTGGGGATAGGTACTCTTTCTCTCTGTTTTGAAAGGGATTACTTGTGAGCCTTATTGAAATGCAAAACTCCTTATCCTTTGTCCTCTGATATTGGAAGTAATCTAAGTGTAAATAATTCAGACTGGGATGCTAACTTATTCTAATAATGCAAAAGTTTACTTTTGGTGGGGGGTGAGGGGGTGGAAATCCAATCCTTGTTGATATCTAGAGATTTTCCATTTCCTTTTGCCTGCCCCGGGACAAAAATTTAAGAGCCTTGGAACTTGGGAGAAAGAGATGATGGGAGAAGAAACCCTGGCAGCTGGCTTGCACGAAACCCTTCATATTGGGGTGTGTCCTATGGGTTTTCGCAGCAGTGATATCTGATATTGAGCTAATTTTCCTTTCCTGAGTTGTAATATTTTTACAAAATTCTCATGTTTCCAGCACAGTGGGTTAACTACCACAATCTGGTTTTAGACTTGTGTTAGCACTATCTTAGGGAGGGGGAGGGGAGAGACCCTACTTCTGTATTCAAAAAGAGGTTTGTGAGAACTGGAGTGGCTGGGCTTAATCGTAACCAGATGGACCAAAGTCAGCAGTGATCCAGAGAAACTAGATGCAGCAGTTTGAAGCCAAATGTCATAAGGAATGAGTAAGATAGACAGATTCATACTCCCCAGGAATCAGCATAGACTTCCAGGATGAGGTCTCAAGTTATTTTATTTAGATATTCAGGAAAGGCGATTCCTAGAAGGCTAGAAAACTTGGGGTACTAGGTTTCTATAATAATACAATTGCTATTTCTATTGAATGTCTATTCTACTTCCTATGCAAGACACTTGATATACATAGTTTCTTTTATTGCTTATCACACACCTGAAAGGCAGCATTATCTTCCTTACCAGACAAGGAAAATGCTTAGAAATACTTTGTTAGTTGGACATTTGTCTTATTCTAAGTTCTTGTAATGAAAGTATATTTCTTTAACTTTTCTCTATCAGTTCATACTGGTCTTCCTTACAGGTAATATAAATTGGTGACATTTTGGTAGTCAGATTATGATATAACTTGCAAGAGTTATTGATCTATAGAATTCCATTTTCAGGAAAATCATAGGAAAATTTCTACAATCCCAAAATATTTAAAAAATAACAATTATGCTTCAAATATGTAAGGGAAGAGTCTTTATAGCTTATAGTTAAACAGAAATTATATATATATATATATATATGTATATATATATATATATATGTAATTATATTTCTTGTTTTGAATCATGATGAAAAGTAACAATGAGAATACTGTGTTTAATATTTTAGTATTAAATGACTAAAAGTCACTGGTATTTACTAATGAGTTTCATGATTCAAATTTTATTGCCATGTTCTAGAATGAGTAGAATGAGTATTTGTTTCTAATATAGTATATTATTTGCAGACTTACCAATGGAAAAAAAAATGTAGCAAAAATAAAAGGCTAAATCAGTAATGGGTAATAAAGTCTTGATGGGCAATAATACAGTTGCTGAGTCTGCCGCTTTTCTTAAAATTCTTTAACTGCTTTACTACTGTTTTACTATGGAGGGTTTAACACTTATTTCTTCCTTTTTTCTCTCTTAGCCATCTAGATAAAGATTATATGCAGAAATGCACTCAAGTGTAAGTGGAACTGCCTGGCAGTAAAAGTCTATTGGCTTTTCCTAAAATTAGAAGAAATATTTATAGCCACTCACAAAACAGAGTTGTTTGATTACAAAACAGATTAGAGTGTGAGCTTAAGTGAACTCCTTGAGGTACCTTTTTGTCACTTTGTCACATGCACAATAGAACAAAATTGAGCTAGCAGCTTGGTATGATTTGAGAAAGGGGTGGATATAGTGTCTTTATCACTCTCCTACCCCCCAGTACCTGATAGCTCCCTATTAAATCACATCTTAGGAAGTTCCTTGAGTCATGTGCCTGGTGAAAGGCAAAACTGTAGCCTGGGGCCGAGTCCGTGGCGCACTCGGGAGAGTGTGGCGCTGGGAGCGCAGCAGTGCTCCCGCTGCAGGTTCGGATCCTATATAGGGATGGCTGGTGCTCTCACAACGCTCACTGGCTGAGCGCAGTGCAGCCGGTCTCAAAAAAGGACAAAAAAAAAAACAAAACAAAAACAAAAAACTGTAGCCTGCAAAGTCAATGTGGATTTAAGCAAGAGAGAGGTGGTCAGGCTGCCTGGCGACAAAACAAGTCACAGTATAGGTAGAGCTTAAGCAAGAGATGTAGTCAGAGAGTTGACAGGGGTGTGGGGGAGATGGGGCACTGATTGTGACAGAAAGAGAAACAAAGCCTTGTTCTTACACAGGAGACAAAGCGATTTCAAATGATTTGGCAGACTAAGCAGGACTGATCCCAAAGAAAAGTCTGGACAGGAGCAATGGACAAAAGCCTGTCTTGCTGAGCCTAGGTCAGGGATAGAGCAGGCCTGTAGATGGACTTCAGGATTGGGGTTCTAGTCCAGCAGGACTAATTTTCAATGGGTCTTGTGGCTTCTCCAGGAGCTTACAGCAAAGTTTGCTTCCCAAGTTGTAAATGGTCACTGTTTGGAGTGACAGTCCCTAGTCTCCAAGGAATGAAACTAGACTTCTGCCCTCTAAGAAGCCCTCAGTGCTCATTGCATATGATGATAACACATTCTCTGGGTATATTATGGACTGGGCGTGGTCATTGCTATTCTCTTCTTTTGAAACTTCTTTGTCCAGGGTCAAAATTTCTCTTTCTCCCTCAGGTCCCTACAGCTAGAATCTTAGCAGCATTTTTCTAAAGATGCTATGTAATTTAAGCCTAGTAACACCTTATTGCATAAGAAATTTTGTTAGCAATGTCTCTGCCTTCACCTCTACCTCTAATACAAGGCCTTATACAAATGCTAACAAATATTTATTGTGTATATTTTACATAAACTGATGCATTTGGCATTATGAGAGATACAAAAAGGCACATGAGATGTAGTAATTTCCATTGAAGACTGTTCAGTCTTCGAGAAAGACAGAAAATACATCTACACGTATTTAGATAACAATTCAAGGCAGGATGTAAGTAGGTGCCAAAATAATGTGACAGCCAATAAGTGTTGTGTGGTTTGGAGTGATCTCGAAAGGTTTTATGTAAACAGGGAAGACTCTCTAGGGTTGAGAGGATAAATGGGTAGGATTTAGATGGGGAAAATGGTAGTAAAATCCACTTATTTATTTGAGAAACATATATAATGCTTACTACCTACAAGACACACTTTTGAGTACTACACAAGTAGTAACCCATTTAATGTTCATAAATATCCTATGGGGCAGAACAATGTATTAGAAAACCGAGGCACAGAGAGGTGAAGGAACTTCTGCAAGGTCATGCAGCTAAGTAGTGGAGCTGGGAGTTGGATCCAGATGGTCAGACTCTATTATTGCACTGTCCAATCTGGTAGTCACTGGTGGCTATTTAAATGTGTTAAAACTAGGGCCGGCCCGGTGGCGCACTGGACAGTGCGCCTCTTGGGAAGTGCCGCGGCCCTCCCGCCTGAGGGTTCGGATCCACATACAGACCGGTTCCCACTCACTGGCTGAGCGAGGCGCGGGAGCAACGCCGAGGGTTGCGATCCCGTTGCCGGTCCCCGGTCCGGTACGGGAGCGACACTGAGGGTTGCGATCCGTTGCCAGACACGGAAAAAGACAAAAAAAAAATAATAATAATAAATAAATAAATAAATAAATAAATAAATGTGTTAAAACTAAATAGAATTAAAATTCAGTTCCTCAGTTGTATTAGCCACATTGCAAATTCTTGACAGCCACATGTGACTGGTGGCTACCATAGTGGAAAGCACAGATATAGAACATTTCCATCATCACAGAAATTTCTGGTCGACAGCACTGGTCGATTATCCATGCATTTAACTTTTCCTCTATGCCGTCTCTTCCTGGGATAATTGTAAGAGCAACAATATGAAGGGTGACTGTATATTTATGAGTCCTTGTGTAGATAGATGTCTTGGTCACGAACAAAGAGCAGAAGACAATTTTGCAGAAACAAGAAGTGCAGGCTGGTATTAAATGGCAGGCAAGAAACTGGACTTAATCCACATATTAGGTTTTTTTAAAAGTATTTTAATTTATTTTATTTTGTCGATATACAATGTGGTTGATTATTGTGGCCCATTACCAAAATCTCCCTCCCTCCTCCCTCTCCCCCCTTCCCAACAATGTCCTTTCTGTTCGCTTGTTGTATCAATTTCAAGGAATTGCAATTTTTATGTCTTCTTCCAGCCCCCCATTTTTTTTTTTGTGTGTGTATTTATTTATTTTTAGCTAGCTCTGACAAATAAGTGAGAACGTGATATTTCTCTTTCTGTGCCTGACTTGTTTCACTTAATATAATTCTCTCTAGGTCCATCCATGTCCTTGCAAATGGCAGTATTTGATTCTTTTTTATAGCAGAGTAGTATTCCACTGTGTAGATATACCACATTTTCCGTATCCACTCATATGATGATGGACATTTGGGCTGGTTCCAACTCTTGGCTATTGTGAAGAATGCTGCAATGAACATTGGGGAACGGGTATAATTTCGACTTGATAATTTCCATTCCTCTGGGTATATTCCCAGCAGTGGGATACTTGGATCATATGGTAGATCTATCTGCAATTGTTTGAGGAACCTCCATACCATTTTCCATAGAGGCTGCACCATTTTGCAGTCCCACCAACAATGTATGAGAATTCCTTTTCATCCGCAACCTTGCCAGCATTTATCGTTCCAAGTCTTTTGGATTTTAGCCATCCTAACTGGGATGAGATGGTATCTCAGTGTGGTTTTGACTTGCATTTCCCAAATGCTGAGTCACGTTGAGCATTTTTTCATATGTCTGTTGGCCAATTGTATATCTTCCTTAGAGAAATGCCTATTTAGTTCTTTTCCCCATTTTTGAATGGGGTTGCTTGATTTTTTCTTGTTAAGTTGTTTGAGTTCCTTGTATATTCTGGGTATTAATCCTTTGTCAGATGCATATTTTGCAAATATTTTCTCCCACTCTTTTGGTTGTCTTTTTAATCTGTTAATTGTTTCTTTTGCTGTGCAGAAAGCTTTTTAGTTTGATATAATCCCATTTGCTTATTTTTCCTTTGGTTGCCCGTGCTTTTGGGGTCATGTTCATGAAATCTGTGTCCAGTCCTACTTCCTGAAGTGTTTCTCTTATGTTTTCTTTAAGAAGTTTTATTGTTTCAGGGTGTATATTTAATTCTTTAATCCATTTTGAGTTGTTTTCTTTAAGAAGTTTTAATGTTTCAGGGGGCATATTTAATTCTTTAATCCATTTCAAGTTCACTTTAGTGTATGGTGAAAGGTATGGGTCTAGTTTCATTCCCCTGCATATTGATATCCGGTTCTCCCAGCACTATTTGCTGAAGAGGCAGTCTCTTCCCCAGTGTATAGGCTTGGGGCCTTTTTCAAAGAAAAGATGGCTGTAGGTATGTGGGTTGATTTCTGGATTCTCTATTCTATTCCATTGATCAATGTGTCTGTTTCTATGCCAGTACCATGCTGTTTGGGTTATTATAGCTTTGTAGTATAGATTATACCAGGTAGTGTTATGCCTCCAGCTTTATTTATTTTTTTTTACTTTTTGTTCAGAATTGCTTTGGCTATGCATGGTCTTTTGTTATTCCATATAAATGTCTGGGTATGTTTTTCTACTTCTGAGAAAAATATCATTGGAATTTTGATGGGGATTGAACTGAATTTGTTTATCCCTTTGGGTAGAATGGACATTTTCACAATGTGGATTCTTCCAATCCAAGAGCATGGGATATCTTTCTGTCATCTTGTGTCCGATTTAATTTCTCTCAGCCATGGTTTGTTGTTCTCATTATAGAGATTTTTCACATCCTTGGTTAACCCAATTCCTAAGTATTTTTTTTTTTTTTTGGTGGCTATTGTAAATGGGAAAGCTTTCTTGATTTCTCTTTCTGCATGCTCACTACTGGAGAATAGAAATGCTACTGATTTTTGTGTGTTGTTTTGTATCCTGCTACTTTGCTGAAATCCTTTATCAACTCCAAGAGTTTTTTTGTAGAGTCTTTAGGCTGTTCGATATATAGGATCATGTCATCTGCTTTTTGGGACAGTTTAACTTCATCTTTTCCAATCTGGATGCCCTTTATTTCCTTCTCTTCTCTGATTGCTCTGGGTAGTACTTCCAACACTATGTTGATTAGGAGTGGTTAGAGTGGGCATCCTTGTCTAGTTCCTGTTCTTAAAGGAATAGCTGTCAGCTTTTCCCCATTCAGGATGATATTGGCAGTTGGTTTTTCATACATGGCTTTAATGATGTTGAGATAATTTCCATCTATACCTAACTTATAGAGGGTCTTTGTCTTCAATGAATGTTGAATTTTATCAAATGCTTTTTCAGTATCGATAGAGATGACCAGATGGTCCTTGTTTTTGATTTTACTAATATGGTATATCACATTTATTGATCACATATTACTTTTGTATTGCTGTGTAATAAATTACCAACAATTG
The DNA here is from genome assembly GCF_000696425.1 of Galeopterus variegatus. Lineage (NCBI taxonomy): Eukaryota > Metazoa > Chordata > Mammalia > Dermoptera > Cynocephalidae > Galeopterus > Galeopterus variegatus. The sequence continues at coordinate 210,403 of NW_007726755.1, forward strand.
GTGACATAAAATAACACATATTTATTATCTTACAGTTTACATGGGTCACAAGTCCAGGCACACTTAGCTGGGTTCTCTGCTCTGGGCCTGACCAAGCTGCAGTCAAGGTGTCAATCAGGGCTGCATTGACATCTGAGGCTTGGAATCCTCTTCAAAGCTTATTGGCTCTTGGCACAATTCAGTGTCTTGAAGGTGTAGAACAGAGGCCCACAGCATTTGGTCTTCCTGGCCTTCCTGACACATGTTCCTCTACACAATATGCTGGTTTGCTTCTTCAAAGTCAATAAGAGAGCATCTGCTGCTGCTGTCCCTGTCTCTGAACTCTAGTCCCAGTTTTAAAGAACTCATCTGGGGGCCGGCCCGGTGGCGCACTGGATAGTGCGCCGCTTGGGAAGCACGGCAGCACTCCCGCCCCAGGGTTCGGATCCCACATACAGACCGGTTCCCGCTCACTGGCTGAGCGATGCGCGGGAGCAACGCCGAGGGTTGCGATCCCGTTGCCGGTCCGGTACGGGGGCAACACTGAGGGTTGCGATCCATTGCCGGACATGGAAAAAGACAAAAAAAAAAAAAAAAGAGCTCATCTGATTAGGTCAGGCCCACCCAGGAAAATATCCCTTTTGATTAACTTAAAATCAATCTAAAGGGACCTTAATTAATTAATTCTGAAAAATCCCTTACCCTTTGACTGGTAACAGAGCATACTCACATATTTTTGGGAGTGAAATCCCATCATATTCACAAGTCCTGTCCATACTCAAGGGGAAACGATTATACAGGGTTTATAAAAGAGGGTGTTTTAGAATTCTGATTGCCACAATTTTATACTTTTTAGGAAGTAAATGTTTTTTTTGAGAAGGGGTGATAGAGGGTGGGGCTGTTACATTTTCAAGAGGCCGTTTATTCTGTCTTAGTTATTTGACTACCAATTAACACACGAAGGTACTTCAAAAAGTTCATGGAAAGATTTATATTATGTTTCAATTCTATTTTTTCATGAACTTTTTGAAGTGCCCCAGTATATGGACAATTTAAAATCTTGGTCTTATGGGCCAACAATGTTGTCTATTAATACACAGTCTTAGTGGGAATATTTCCATGCTTTTTCAACCTAATTATGCTTAAAAATAAAAATGATAACTCATTTTCATTATTTTTTTTATTACAAGAGTTACACATATTTGTTGTAAAAAAAAAAAAAGTAAATTGACATGGAAGCACATTAACTATACAGTAAAATGTAAAATTTTCCCACCCTCTTTCAACCTCTCCTCTTTCACTCTCCTGAGCTGTATTCTTTCAGATTTTTTATTAAGTATATATAGACACACATACTCCATATATTTTTATATTTTTATACTTATCCTCTACAGTATAACATGGAGTTATATATACATACATATATATATATATATATATATATATATATATAGAGAGAGAGAGAGAGAGAGAGAG
>NW_007726755.1:211906-248455 GCF_000696425.1 Galeopterus variegatus
GAGAGAGAGAGAGAGAGAGAGAGAGAAAGAGAGAGAGGGAGACATAAAATTTTAAATATAGAGATTGAAAGAGATAGTTCTAAAGGAAAAGCTATTATAAAGAATGAATGCTCAGATACAATTCCTTATCTTATCCTTGTAATAAATTGTTGTTTGGTCTAACCCTGGTTTTAGCCTCCTTCGAACGAAGCAGAACCCATCTCTAAACTCACCTAATTCTTTAATCTTTGTTTTATATCAAGAGCTATTTTGAGACCATAATCACTGCTCCGGTGCTTTAAAGCATTGAGGCAATTTGATATCAAAAGGATTTCACTTTGTTCTTTCTAGATAGACAGACAAAAAATGCTTGCTTGAAATAATCAAATGGCAGCAGAGTTGGCTCTTTCTAATCCTTGTTTTCTCCCTGGATTAGGGAGGATGAAGAAGAAATTGTTCAAGGAGAAGAGAAATATAACATCTTTCTGAAATCTTCTTCCCGTGGCTTTTTTAATACCCTCAGCCAGTTGTAGAGACTCACGCCTGTCACTGGTTCTACCACCAACCCTCTTCCTTATGCAGGCAAGATTCAAGAAGCCTGAGCCAGACATTTTACTATAAATCAGTTTTTTTGCTGGTACTGATATGATAACTGATTTCTAACAATTGACTTCTTGCCTTGTTCCTCACTAAGGTGGCATTTGGGGAATTTTTTTGTGAGTGAAAAGGGGTGTTATTGATAAATAAACTGGGACAGCAGGTTTAAAGCTGGGATGTCCTGTGAAAACTGGGTATACAATCACTGTACTTATGATTAACTAGCACCAATGAATGATAATAATCATACTGCACTTTTATTGAGGACTTATCAGGCACTGTACTAAGCACTTATAGTGTCTCATTTAATCTTCACAGTCAATTACCTTATTGGATAGGGATTATTATCATTCACGTTCTATAGATTAGGAACACAAGGTATAGAAAAGTGAAGTCACCTAAGCCCTCATTGCTAAGTTCCTATATACAGAGGCAAATTGGAGAGGGTGAATGTTTGTGTCAGATGGCTTGAAAACAAGGGGGGGTGGGCTGTAATGAGAAAATGAGAGATACAGGTGAATTGCACAGACGATGTGGTAACATCTTCAGCTGGGATTTTTTTTTAGAGGAAAGGGCTTCTTAAGGAGGCCAGGAGGGATGGGCTAATAGATTATTTTTGTTGCAATGCTCAGTGATTTTTTTTTTTTTCTGTATGACAGTCCATTGTTGTGGTGATGCTACCCACACATCACCTCAGGCTCCCTTTATTTGCCCAGGGATCTCATTTGTAACATGTCAGGCCCGCAGCACAGTGCAATGACAGATAACACAACTGTGTCAGCAGTTCTCCAATGCCATCCTTCTGTATCTACAGAACTCTTCATTAAGAGCAAGACAGGCCCAGTGATTTATGACTGCTTATGTGATCAGAATTCCAGGAGCACTTATCCTCTATATCCTTCACTTTAGCTCTAAACTCTATGTCATCTTTTATTACCCGCTAGGCATTCCCTATATAAACCTTTTCTCTTCAAGCAGATGGTAAGCAGCTCAAGGGCAGGGAACACACCATTTTGGCATCTCTCCAAGTAACTGCCACAGTGCTAAACACAGAAAGATAATCAACAAGAAATGTTTTTGTATCAATTTTCTAATGCTGCTGTAACCAATTACTACAAACTGGATGGCTTAAAACAAAACAAATTTATCATGCTACAGGAAGCCAGAAGTCTGAAGTGGGTCACATTGAGCTAAAATCAAGGTGTTAGAAGGGCTGCATTCCTTCAGAAGTGCTAGGGCAGAATCGATTTCTTTGTCTTTTCCAGTTTCTAAAGGCCACCTTCATTCCTTGCCCCATGGCCCTTTCCTCCATCTTCGAAGCCAACAAGGGCTGGTTAAATCGTTCTCACAATGAACCATTATGATCCCACGACTGACATCAAGTCTCCTTCCCTGAGTCTCACTCTCCTTCTTTCCTGTTGTACTTATTAAGACCTTTGTGATTATATTGGCGATAATGCTGGATAATCTCCCTGTCTCAAGATCAGTGTTTAGCAACTCTAATTCCATCTACAAACTTATTTCCCTTTTGCCATGTAACTAAACATATTCACAAATTCTGGGGATTAGGATGGATGTGGACACCTCTGGGAGGGGCCTATATTCTGCTCCATGCCTTTAAAAATTTTTTTAAATGTTCAAATGTACACGAAAAGGAAATAGAGTTAATACAGTCTTTTTTTTTTTTTTTAAATAGCCAGCCATATGGGGATCTGAACCTTGACCTTGATGTTATAACATGGTGCTCTAACCAACTGGGATAACTGACTAGCCGTAGAGAGAAAGTATGATAAATCCCCATTTACTCTTCCCCCAGCTTAGGACGTTGTTAATTGTTGAGGATTATTCTGTAAGTGGTTTGAACATAATTTCACACAGTGATACTACTTAACTTTATTTCTAAAACATTTCCATTTCTTGTTACATAAGTGTTGAAATCATAAAATGTTGTTTAAAAGTTATTTTGTAGACTTCATTTCATATTAATAATGATTATAAATGAAATAAAATCATACTTACAAACACCATTAAGGCAGAATACTGTATTTAAAAATTAAGAAAAATAGGAAGGACCCCAAATAATCTAATAACCTAATATTCTGACATCTCTATATACAAAAGAATACCTCTGAAAACAAATTTGTAGAAAATTTTGTCAAAGCTTATAAGTTTTAAGTCCATGATCTATTAGAAACTTATACATATATACAAACCCTATGCTTGGGTTGTAGTTTATATTTTAAGACAGTCTACATTATTGAACCTGAGGACACAGATTTAAAGTAGAAACTGTTCTAATTCTTTGCACTTTCTTAAGAATTTATAAGATTTAAAAGGTAGAAATGCTTTTTATTTTTTGATAGTTCAGCTATAAAACATCTAGATGCTATTTTTCATTAGTGCTATCACCTTACCTTTCTCTATTCCTAGAACCTTCTTGGACTTAAAAATATCCAAAATTCCAGCCAAGGGATGTACTCTGAACACTGTTCAGGCTTTTGCTGTCAGTGTTTATGACAGTAGATCTGACTTTGTGTACTATGTATACATGTGTGTTTGTATTGGTCAGGCTAATGCTTATTTTTGGCAACAGCATACCACCTGAAATATGCAGTATATTAACTAAATATGGGTTTACAGTAATGTGCTGCATAGCAATGTTTCTGTCAATGACAAACGGCATAGATGATGGTGGTACCATAAGATTATAATAGCTATAACATGTAGCCTAGGTGTGCAACACGCTATCCATCTATGTTGTATATATGCACTAAATGATGTTTCCACAGTGATGAAATTGCCTAATGACACATTTCTCATAACTTACCCCCATCGCTAAGCGATACAAGACTTTATTTCTCATTTAAATTAAATCTGCGGTAGGTATTCCTGGTTAAGACTCTCTTTTGGGCAGTTCTACTCCCAACTATGAACTCGGGGCTCGGGCTTCTTCCATCATCATAGATTGCTTCACTTTCACCTGGGCTTATGATGGGGGAAGAGAGGGAGAGCATGGAAGATTGCATGGGGGCAGTTTAGGGGCCAGGCCGGGAAGTGGTGTATATCACTTACATCACACTCTGCTAGCCAGAACTGGGTCATGTGGTCCCACCTACATAAAAGGGTGGACTAGTAAATATAGTCTTTCTGTGTGCCCCAGAGAAAAATTAAGCTATGTGATGAACACATAGTATTTGTCTCGGCAACACTTTGTGAAGAGGGTGTTCACATCTTAGATCTTGAGTAGAACTTCTTGTTTAGCATCTTATTTTACAGAAGTAGAAACTGAGGCACAGTTGTGGGGGAAGCCTTGCAAAAAACTATAAAATGCCTGGCCAATATCCTAACACCTAGTATGTAAATAGCATTTGGGGTTAGTTTAGATGCATTCTAGCATCATTTCTTCCAATCTTCTACCTAGGGGAAATATGGAACCTCCTCAACAGCTCCACTGACATCCTTATAATGAAAAGTTGATTCTTTTTTTTTTTTTTCAGTTAAAGAAGAAAGAGAGGTACAAATTTGGAAATACTGAGATAAATATATATGTAATTTCCAAATATTTTGACATAGGCATTAACTTCCATGCCATGAAATAGTGTGGCGTTATATTATTCTGTGGTGCTGAAAGTTTTTGCTCATTTATGAGTTTTGTTAGCATTAAGTAGCATTTTTGGAAATTATGCATGAGATATAAAACTAGGATACTTAATATTCATACTTGTTATACTTTCACATCTTGCCTAAGAGTTCAGGGAGAACACGGCATTTGTGCTCTGCATAACCAGTGTTTCTAAACCTTTCTGTAAGTATTCATGTTAGTTATAAGTAAATGAAAATAAAAGTTATCTGGAAATTATTGAAATATTATTGCATTAAATTTGAGGTTTTAATTTCTAGAGTATATTATTATCTAATTTCCGCTCTTGTAATCTAGTTACTACCGTGTGGCCATTACATAATGTACATACATTGGCTTGGAATGGGAAAGCAAACGTAGAGTTATAAAAAAATAAATACAATTTCTGTGAGATTATTCCCTCTTCATATTGAAAGGGCATCAGATCTTTCTCCATAGCTACAGTGGGATGAATATTATTTCTTCATTCCTACAACCTGTTAGCTCTGAGCCAGCTTCTGCATATGTAAGTTGAAAAATCCTTGAAGTGCTTGGTTTCCCCAGCTCTTGTCAAAGCTCTTCCTGTGGCTATGCGCCTTCATAAGCAGTGACCCATCGTAGGCTAGCGTTTGTCTTATCTACATCGAGAGAAATATAATGTATGCGTCTTGTACCATATTTAAGGTGTTATGGCCATTCTAGGATATCACAAACTAACAATAACAACAGAAATAGCGATAACAATAATACCTAACAATTATTGAGTTGTTATGTGTCAGTCAGTTGTTGACTGTTTGCCAGGCACTGTCGTAAGTGTTAATTCTCAAAACAAGAGTATATATCTCTCTAACTTTCCTTTTCTTCCCAAATACCTTCAGCAGACTTCCCCTAACATCTCATTGGCCAGAATTACATCACTTGCCTATGCCTAAAGCAGTCATTTACCCTGGTGAATGAGACCAACTATTCCTGGCTTAAGGGCCAGTCAAAGCTCAACATTTAAGTCTGATGTAGGACATTGCAATACGGAGGGGAATGAACAAAGCTTTGGTTATGCTAGCAAGAAAAAAGGGAGAGGTATGGCTACTGGTAGACAACCAACAGTGTATACCACAGTAGCCAGGGAGGAAGCCAATTTGGAGACATTCTCAAATGGTGAATATTGAGGTGAAAATAAAATTCAACAAGTATTTGCAATCCATATCATATCCGTGGGTACCAGGCTAAAATAATGAACATTAACTAAAATAGCTGCAAATTTGGGGGGCATCTCTAATTAATTTCTTCATAATAGTTCACAGTGTAACTCCAGGCACGTTAACTTGAGCATGTGGCACTTCTTCTCTGGATGTGACAACCGAGTAATGAGACTTTTTAATTCAAGAAACCAGAATTGTCATCCTGTGCTCTGGCTTAGTCCATTCCAGATCTTCACAACTTGATCTAGTTTACTTGCCACATCACCAGGATCCATCAGGGCAAGGAGAAACATTTCAATAAACACTGAGAGCATTTTGAAAGCCCTTTCACTCTCCTGTATCAGAAGGCCAAAGAGCCACGGATATGATATGGACTGCAACATTTGTATATCCCTCTTTTCCCCAAGTTTGGGCTACACCCTTCTCCCTTCCCTCCTGTTTGTCATCCCACTTAGATTAACATTACGGCAATTTTGTCCCAATCTTACCAGGTATCTGGGGCCACCACGAATTTGTATAACTGTCGGGGTACGTGTGCAATTTGGCAATCTTGTAGGCATCTCTTTCCCTCAGACAGATGGACAAATATGGAGATAAACAGAGATAGATTTTTTCCAAATACAATATTTCCTGTAGTTGAAATTATACTCTATATAATTGTTTCCTGATTTTTTGTGCTTTTTACAAATATATTTTATTTATTTTTAATTGAAACATAATTCATTATACGTATTTGTGGGGTACAGAGTTGAATATCAATACCTGTGTACAATGTATGATGATAAATCATGATAATTAGCATACTCATCATTACAAAATGTAATCATTCTTTTTGTCCATTAACCAGTTTCTCACTAATCCCCCTCCCATTTTCCCACCTCTAGTAACCAGAGTTCTGAAAATTCAATGTGTTATTGCAATTCTTTTTCTTTCTTCCTCTTCCTTTGTTCCTTCTTTCCTTTCTTTTTCTTTCTTTTCCTTTCTTTCTTTCTTTTATCTTTATGTTTTAGCTCCCACTTATAAGTTAGGACATGGAGAAAGAGAAATACCACGTTTCCTGATTTTTCACTTAGCAGAAGTCTCAGTGTGTAACTGTTAAATTTTCAATAGAACCTTTTGAATTTTGTCTTTGGTATGTGAGTCTCACCCTTGGGCCAATGCTGCATTTTCATTTCATTTCCCTTGCCTGCCAGTATTACCAGATTTCTCTTCCCTTATGGATCCATCTCCCTTGTTCGTAGATAACCAGTAAAGCACCATAATAATGTTTTTGACCTTGGGAGTGACAGTTGACAAGAATCACTTTGCCCAAATAGTGCAAACCCTTCTATTTTGTTCCTTGAGAATGCTATCCAGCTATTATGGCAATATTCAGTCACTCTACTTTGGAATCACCCTCCCAATTATTTTTCCAGGAACAGATGAAACTTCTTTCATTATTTTCTAGTCAGACCTTGCTTTTTTTTTTTTTTTTTTTTTCCCCCTTTTTGTCTTTTTTCGTGACCGGCAACGGATCGCAACCCTCAGTGTCGCGCCCGTACTGGACTGGGACCGGCAACGGGATCGCAACCCTTGGTGTTGCTCCCGCACCTTGCTCAGCCAGTGAGCGGCCGGTCTGTATGTGGGATCCGAACCCTCGGCAGGAGTGCGGCTGCCGCGCTTCCCAAGCGGCGCACTGTAGCAGTGTGCCACCGGGCCAGCCCCAGACCTTGCTTTTGTCACAAAGAATAATACCCAGGTTGATCATTTACTTTTTTTTTTTTTTTTAATTAGACTTAGCTCCTAATGGCATTTGGCTTTTTCTGAAAATTTACATTAAGCACATGAAGATCAGCCAATGAGTATGAAATATGCTTTTGAATAAAGAATGTTGCAGGCCTTTTCAACAGTCTATTATGTTAAGAGAGTCATAGAGACTGAAATTTACTCATTATGAAAGGTCAATTTCAAATCCATCCCCCATCCCATAAAACTTTCCTTAATAATTGGTGGAAGTGATCTTTTTCTCCTTAGCCTTGTGGATTACTCATAAGGCCCTTAAATATTTGTATGCAAAGATTTATGAAAAAGCAGGGCCAGTCATTGCCAGCTGACCTAAACATTCAGCTTGTGTGCTATTTAGCTCTCCACCTTTTTGCTAAGCTTCAGCTGCAGAAGCAGAACTCACAGGAAATGCACACATCTGAGCATGCCAGAAGCTATTTTATACAAGTGGATTTTATAAATAGCCACAAGCTCTTCTTATCTATCAAATCCCAACACCCAAGCTCCCCTGCGTTCCCTGCGGAAGTGTGCATTCCCTAGAAGAGTGCCAAGAGGGAGGAGAGAAGAAAGCCTTTGAGTCTTTAACCCTGAGCTGCCAATGTTTGCGTGTACTATGACAGGTAACTCCTGATTATTGGACTCCTTATCTTAAGGAAAAATATAGGATTAAGATTCCCTGCATTGTGCTTTATCTGCATTTTCAGAAATAAAGTGTGTTTCAGAGAGGAAATAAAAAGGTCACTGGGCCACATTCATTATTAGGAAAAGAAGATTGTAAGAGGAATTCTTGAGCACAATGCTATTCAAACTAAATTTTGAGCAAGAATAATATTTTCTCTTTTATACTATCACGTATTTAAAACACACACTTGAGCTTTTTGATGGTAAATATAGAGGAAAAGGGGGCCTTTTTATCTAAAGATAATGAATACTCAGGCTGTACACCGCTTGGTTGTGACCCGTATGTCCTATGTGTTTGTTATGGGTGTGGATGTGTACTGTGCAGTAATGCATAATTGATTCTCCAGGTTAAATTCTCTCCCAGCCATTTCTCAGACTTATCTTAGCTAGTTTGGTAGCCCATAGTCTCTCCTGTCCAGAGTAAACTTTCTGCAGCACCCCAATTCTAACAGTGCTTTTAAAACTGCTCATCTTTTTACTTGGCTTTCAAAGACTTCACTGATAAATGGAGTATTCCAAAGTGCCAAAAGAAAGATCTTACTCTGCAGGGAGAGACCAGGGTCTTAGTGTATTGCACGCCTGGAAAAATACCATGCTCCGGACAAACTGCCTACATTATTTGTTTTTTGGTTTTTTTTAATTATCTATTTATTTATTTTTGATTATACATATTTATGGGGTACAGAGTTGTCTATCAGTGTTTGTGTATAGTATGTGATGATCAAATCAATATTATTAGCACGTTCATCACTACAAACCGTAATTATTCTTTGCGTCCCTTACCCGATTACTCCCTAGCCCCCTTACCCCTCTCCTTGCCTAAGTCATTTGAAAAGGAGTTCTCATTTGAGAACCTGAGCCCTGGGCAGCAGCACACTGGGCAGAATGCTGAAGGAGACTGGAAGAAAGTGGCAGACCAGCTCAGCTATTCAAAATGCACTCCATTCCATAACGATCACCATTATTGCTCCATAGCCCAGTCCTTCTCTTGAGCTATTTGCTTAGAGCTTCTTTAGGGTCCCAGAAAAGTTCTGTTTTTCGTTAGCTATTTGGCCTAGGGTTTTCAGTCTTATTTCTTCAGTCAATCCCATCTCATCTACTTCCTGCCATCCAGTATTTCTTTGAAATCTCTGGTCTTCTACCTGTTGCCCTCTTTATTTCTCTGGCACTGCAATAGCTTTTTCTTTTCCCCAAAACGTCATTTTAATAATTTCAAGAGGACCTTGGGAGGGAAAAGAAGTAGATCTGTTTGCTTAATTTGCTTTTTAAAATTTGAAGCACAGATTCCTCTTTATCTCTTTTAATTATCTATTAGTGGAAATGTATTTCATGCCTTATCGATTAGACAGAAAGAAGTCAATCCCGTTAACTATTCTAATATAAGAAGATTCCTAAGCACATTGCACAACTTATCAGCTAACCTCTCTGATTACAGTCATCATCTAAGCTAACGGCCTTTCAACAGCCTCTCTTGGAGCTCAGTGGGTGCTTTGTGCGACTTATTTTCCCTCATGCCAAATACCAATTCTATGGCTTTTAGTGGTGATTTATACCCCGTCCTGTTTGGTGATGTTTTTTCTAAATATCATAATTATAGACATAAGCTACAGTATTTAATATCATCACACAAATATCATAACATCATTAATTTTCTTACAACTGCTTCATTATATCGGTCTGTTGAACACAGAGGTATGTAACATCCCTACTTAATAAAGTCAGTAGTGGGATTTTAAAGGCAAATTGAAGTAAAATCTCCCAGGAAAAAAAGCGCTCTTTTCCCTTATAAATAGTGATTCTCTTTTGATATGCAGATAAAGCCAGGTTGACTTTATCTCCACTCTGCCTACTGCCAACAAGTCTTTCTATAACATTCTATAAAGTCATTTTTTTTTTCTTTCTTTTCCCCATTCTACTTGGAGTGACTTAAGCTGTGGGCACCCACGGAATTTTTGAGTTACACAATGTGGCCCTACTGAGTATGAACAATAAATTGGAAAATATCAATGAAATATTCTTCACTTGGCGTAGCTACTTTGTTATTTACATAAAAGAGCTGCTCATAAACAGGAAAAACTGTCTAGTACAAAGAAATCCTTTTACTATCCCCCCCAGCTTTATAGAGGCATAATTAACAAATAAAAATGTTTACCCTTTTGTATTAGTTTCTGTTGCTTATAACGAAATACATGGAACTGGGTGATTTATAAAAGAAACACAATTTAGTGCTTACAGTTTCTGAGGCTGGAATGTCCAAAGTCCATCTGATGGTGGTAACAGTGACGCAGGGGTCTCACATTGCAAGATGGTGGAAGCAGAGAGAGCAGTGAGAGACAGACTCTTTGTGCTCTCCTTTTAAAGTCCTCCAAACCACACCCATGACCATTTTTAATCCATTCACTAGGGTCTGGTCCTATAATCTAATCACTCTTCAAGGTCCCACCTTTCAATTACCGTAATAAGATTTCCCACCCTCTTAACAGTTACAATGGGGATTTAAATTTCAGTGAGGTTGGGGGGGCATCCAGTCTACAGCACCCATTCTCCCCCCACTGCCCTGGCTTGAGAGAGCTTGGGTGTTTCCTGTGGCAGCTTGCTATTTGTTGTTGGGCTGGTTGTGAGTGTCAGAGGGTCATGACTGAAGTCTTCAGACCCCTACTGCACTGGCTTAGAAGAGCCCAGGGTGCTCCTATGGTGGCTCGGTGGTCTTCTCTGGGGTGGTTGCGGGTGTCAGGAGGCATGGCTGAGGCCCCCACACCTTCCTCCTCCCTGGGTTGGTAGACCAGGGAAATTCCAGTCCTGCTAGATGTTACAGGTGTTTGTTGGTGATGTGAGATCTTTACTAGTTAATATCAAACTTTGTCTCTGGTCTGTGGGTATTTTGTTTGTTCTTACAGTTCTGTGTTGGATTATTTGCTGTTCTTACCACTTAAACTCTGCACTGGAACTAATTTGTTGTCCTTTGCTTACTTCTAAAATGGGGGAACTTCCTGTGGGGACCAGTACTAGAGCTGTGTAGTTGAGCAAAATTGTTACTTTGCTGCTGATTCCTTGGGGAAGGCTTTTTGTGCAGCTCAGATTTTAATGGTTGACTTTATAGGTACTTCCAGCTCTTGTGAGATCTGGTGTACCTTGGTTCTGTGGAAACTCTGGTCTGGGCCTGAGACTTTTCAACAAACTGCCCACCCTGCAGTTCTATATTCCTGACTAGTCTCCATTGAGTGGTCCTGTGCTGACTGGGGGCAGATCAAATGTCCATGCTATGCCCCAGAGTTCTCCTGGTGGGCCCATCTCCCCCACTGCCTGAACTCCAAACACTTCCCATAGGGCCAGTCTTGTGTCTTGTGATGACTCAATGGCCTCTATGTGGCTATTTTTTTTCAGTTGTTGTGGCTCCTTGCTCCTGTGTGGGTCCATGGGAACCCAATTAGTAGTCTTGCTGTCCCAGGGGCAACCAAGGCCCTCTTTTCCCCTGTGGCCTCTGAGCAACTTCATCTGAAGGGCACAGCTACATCTTTTGCCAGCTACTGCTCGGTGCACTCAGCAGCTCCAGCCTGGATGTGGCTGGGGCTCAAATTGGTCAGAGCGGTTCTTTCTTTCTCTCATGGTGTTTCCCGCCTTCATGCACTCTGTAGGTCTCTTTTCCTCTTCCCCTGATCTTTAGTGGCCCCAGCTTGGCTGTCATTGCATTTTAATATTTCTGAATTTGTTGATTTGTGGGAGAGAGTGATGCTGGAGACTGTCTATTCTGCCATCTTGACCAGAACTCTCTATTCATGTGTTAATGGATACTTAGGTAGATTCCATATCTTGGCTATTGTGAATAATGCTGAAATAAACATAGGAATGCAGATGTATTATCAACATACTGACTTCATATCCTTTGGATATATATCAAGTAATGGGATTGCTGTGTCAGATGGTAGTTCTATTTTCTGTTTTTCAAGTAATGGCCATACCGTTTTCCAGAATGCCTTATTAATTCACATTCCCACCAACAGTGTGCAAGCATTCCTTTTTCTCCACATCCCTACCAAAACCTATTTTTGCCTCTTTGATTATTGCCATTCTAACAGGAGTGAGGTGATATTGTGGTTTTAATATATATTTCCCTGGTAATTAGTGATGTTCAGCTTTTTTTACATACCTGTTGGCCATTTGTATGACTTCTTTTGAGAAATGTCTATTCAGAGCACTGCCCACTTTTTAATTGGATTATTTGTTTTCTTACTATTGACCTTGACCTGACTGAGTTCATTATATATTTTGGATATTAGCCCCTTTTGGTTTGCAAATATAGTTTTCCATTCCATATGTTGTCTATTTACTCTGTTAATTGCTTCCCAGCTGGAAACACCAGAGTCATCTTCAAGTTATCCACGTCTTTTCTCACTCTCTCTTTGTCCCATGGCCCACTTGTCACCATGTTCTTTCAAATTGCTCTCTTCAATGCCCACTGCCATTGCACTACTTCAGGACCTCCGTATTTCTCTGACTGGTCTCCTTGACTCTGATCTAGTACATCCATCACCAAATTGTCAGAGGGCTCATTCTACAACTAAAATCTGACCATGTTGTTTTCTTCTTCAGAAGGACCACAATGCTCTCTATTGCCTGAAGAATAAAGTCCCGGTATCTCTGGGATCTGATATCACCTAAGCTTCCAAGATTCTCCTCTCATTACGTCTTTTCTTGCCCATGTCTTTTACTCATCTTCCACAGACAGAACTTTCCATTCATGCAATTTTTCATCATGACTTTCCATGTTTGGGCGTCCTTACCCTGGAATATCTTGCTCCCCAAAGCCTACTAACCAAAAGACTTTTTCTGGTTCAAAATCCAGTTCAAATTTTCTTCCCATAAAACCCTCTGAGAAACCCCAAAAGTATTTAAACATTTATTTCTTCACACTTCTATAGGACGTTAACCTACTATTAACTTACTTCTTTTTTCTTACTTTTTATTTGGCTTGAAAAAACCTTGAGGGTAGAGGATTTTTTGTTTGTTTATTTTGTTTTGCAGCTACAAGCCTGTGCTCTAACTAACTGAGCTAACCAGCCAGAGCCAGTAGAGCATGTTCTTAATTCATTTTTATGCAGCAGCTCCTACACTGCTGTGCTGCTGTGAGCACAGGGTCAAATATCTTTTGACCATATGTACAATCTGATTTTCTGCTAAAGGTCTATCAAATGCTAGGCAAAAAGTCCATTATTCTCCCTTTCCTAAAGTTTCTAGCAATTAAAAAAAGATACACACACACACACACATATGTATATATAGCATCAAAGTACTATATACACATGGTTGATTTAAAAAAGTACAAAAAGGCTTAAAATTAAGAGCAGCTTTTTCTTGCTTCACATCTCTCAATCCTGTTCCTCAGAGGGACACACTTTATAGCTCTTTCAACTGTTTCTTCTGGGGTTACTGACAAATTTCTAAATAATTTGTAAGCCACATTATTTTTTCATTTATTTTTATTGTACATTATATATATTGACTTTCTGTTCCCCAACCTTCCTCTGGTATGACTTTTTTACTCTTTTTAGCACCTCTCTTATTTACCTTTGTAAGTTTAAGTAGTATAGTAACAATTGTAATGCTGATTTCAACAACTGTAGACAGTGTTTCTGAACTACCGATCATGTAAGATGATGCTTGGTGGGCCTGCTGAACAACGGTATTCCTGTGACATCTCTTTTCTGCTTTCCTGGGTTGGTTACATTGTTTTCTGGACTCTTCCTTTTCCTTTGTCTCTTCACTCCCTCATTTATACTGTCAGCTTTTCTAAGAGCAACATGGGTTTTAACATATTCGAAAATCATTGTATCCTTTTCTCAATCTTGATAAATACTCCACTCGGTTTAGGATTCTACCTTAAAAATTGTTTCATCCTGTGTTTTTAGCAACTGCTTTTGATGATGAGGTCTGCTTATCATTCTTTGTAGGCAACCTAATCTTTTCTTTTAAAATCTTATTATCGTGGCTGTTCTAATATGTCACAATGCTGTGTTGAGGTGTGGGTCTTTTAACTTGTATTCTGTGCTGGGCACTTAATGAGGTTCTACATTTGGAGTACTCAAGTCTTTTAGTTCTGTAAATTCTCTTTTGCTGCTTCTATCAATTACTCTTGTGCATTTTCTCTAGTCTGACTTTCCAGAACACGTGTGTCTTGGATGTTAGACTGACTATATTGAGTTTCTGTCTTTTATATTTTTCTCCTATTTTCCTTCTTCTTTTTGGTTCATTGTGTTTTGAAGCTTTCCATTATTATATTTTAATTAGATTTTTAATTTCATCAATCATATTTTTTAATTTTCAAGTACTCTTTCTTGTTCTGTGATCATACCTATTTTATAACATCTTATTCTTTTTTATTTCTGGATGTAAAACACTTTCCTCTTTGGCTGCTGCCACCCCCCTCTCCCCCTCACAAACTGAGAATGCTGTCTATGCTGCCAATGCTGCCATTGCTATAGATGCTGCTCCTTTTCATTTCATTTTTCCTCCTCCTCTCCTCCTCCTCTTCCTCCTTCTCCTCTTCTGTTCTCTGAATCATTTTTATTTCCTTTTACATCATTTCTTTTTTTGTCCCAATTTGCAGATCTTGATTTTTCTTTTTCATGTTACAGATTTTCCTCAACTCTCTACTGATTCTTGCTTGCCCATTTATATGTAAGAATGAGGCTATAGAACTATCTTTGAGTTTTCTGCACGTATGTCTGGGTTGTTAACTGGCAACTTTCATTTTAGGTTAACCTGGAAGGAAGTGACTATTATCCTTTGGGACCCATTAATGTCAAATATGGGGGTTTTGTTTTGGGGCACAAACTCCCACACTAGTTTTCCCTAGGTGATTTATTCATTTTTATTAGAGAAGAAACCTTTTTTGTTTTCCTGGAAGGTAAACACCTGCCTGCCTGTTCTGCATGTCTATAGACGAGAATATGACTGTGGTGGCCTGTGTTGTTTTCAGACATTATGGTAATCATCCTGCTTCCAGTCTTTCTCACTCCTGCCCTCTATGTTACCTGTTCTTTCTGAGTTCTCTGGTCTTTGGCAGCACAGATCAATTTTCTCTTTGGCTGCTGCCTCTTCACACACATTCTAGTCTGTGGCTTCTTCATTTCCAGATTATCTACTTGCTTTCTTCTAGAAATTTGTTGTTATTTCTTACTTGCAGATGTTCCTCCTCTCCAACTTCTTCTCTTTGTTCTTGTGAATTATTACTTTGTTATTCTTTCGATATTATTTTATTGAGGTTTGTGAAGCAAAGGAGGTAAGCACATGAGCTTGAGCCTCTGTTGGAATTTGCTAATCTCAAACATTTGCTTTTAAAGTAAGGTAGTACGTGGGGTTGTTCAACAGGCATGAAGATTTAGTTATGCAACATAAATATGTTCTAGAGATCTGCTGTACAACTTCGTACATATAGTTAACAATGCTGTATTGTACCCTTAAAAATTTTGTTAAGAGGAAAGATCTCATGTTAATTGTTCTTACCACGATAAAAAAAATCAATAAATTAAAATAAAATAAGGTAAAGTAAGGTAACAGCACAGGTGCTTCTCTCTTAGCAGTTGCTGCCATTTCTCAAGCAATGATCAGTGGCATTTTCAGTAATTAGAAACATGCTTTTCTAGATTTGTGAGAAAGCCAGCTTATTTCTGTGAAATGAAGTTAGGATCATGGCTATGAAATACAGACAAGTAAATGGAAGTGAACAGAAAGGGGAATTCCAGGGGACATATCAAATAGGATTATATAAGAGAATGCAGAGAAGGAAGTAGAGGGAAGAAACAGTAGATTCAGGAAACACAGAAAGCAAAGGCAAATGTAATCACTTTTAGAGATGGGGGCAAATAATTTTGAAGAAATGATGTAAAGTTATCAGATGCTGAATTTGTGGGCTTTTGAAGGAGAGCTTCCTAAGCTATCAAGAGATTTCAAGATGCTGTGGTCTAATATTAAAAAAAAAAAAAAAAAAAAAAAAAAAAAAAAAAAAAAAAAAAAAAAAAAAAAAAAGAAAGAAAGAAAAAAGAAAAAGAAAATATCCACTGCTCTTGACTCTGCCTCTTTTAACTTAGGATTTTTTTAACTGCAGGAATCTGAAAAATTAATCAAATAATTTCCATTTTCCATACAGCCTTCAGTGTGTTTCTTCCTACCACATTCGTACTCAAAATTCAATCTACCCTCACACAATATACCTGATAAATAAACACAAGCCAAATGTGATTAGCCTTGTACTGAGCAACAGGGGAAATATTTCAGAGCTAGTTAGAATTTGTCGAAAACTCAACTGGAAAAGATCATCTTTTATGTGAGCTCAGAATTCTCCTCAATGCTAGATGAATATTCTACAGGCAGAGCTCTGTTCAGCTCATGCCCTGCTCAGATACCTTCAGCAGCTCCCAGCCATATAACAATTCCAGATTTTTGAGGATGGAGTTTAAGACCTTTCATAGTCTGAAAGGTCTAATGAAGAATTATAGCCCTTTTTCAATACCTATGCGCAGACATAGACACACACACACACACACACACACACACACACACACACACACTACACACACCCACCTGTACACACATCCCACCAAAATATACCACACACCAAACACACCATACACACCTACGTACAACCTCTCAGACACAAGTCAAATATATCTTACCTACCAACCTCACACACAACCCACACACCTTCCACAACACAATATACAACTCCCATACCTACACATATCCTAACACACATATCCCCATGCAACAAACCCAACACATGTCCCCTACACAGACACCCCTCACATCCCACACTCATCCGCCATACCTTCACAGATACCCAGACACAAACACCCCTCTCCACACACATAATAGCAAACCCTGCACCTTTCTCCCAACACATCATTTACATGCATTGCTCATACCTACATTCTCTAAATGGACCCTGGGGTTTTCTGTTTCTCTCATCAGGCTATATTCTGAAGCCCAAATCAAATGTCCCTTCTCAAGAAAATCATCTTTGTCCATTCATCCATGAGCATTTTACATCTCTTCTTCTGCTTTAATGAGCTTCTACCTTTTTTTCACCTTCAAGCCATGCAGAGGTACTAAAAAGGTGATTATGTGCCAAGTCAAGTCTTCAGCTCTTTCCTTCCTGGTCTTCCTCCTTTTTAAATCTTCAACTCTCTCTGCAGATGTACAGTGGAGTGCCAAGGCCTACCAGAGCCCCAAGGTTTTGCTTAATTTCTACAGTCCTAATGCGCCACTAGTCAGAAAACTATTCTTAGCTTCCTCAAAAGTGTTCCCTTTCAGTGCTTTCTTGAAATATGGTCAATATTGAAATGAATTTCAGTGATACATTTTAAGACTCATCTCCTTGGGGATATTGGGATGAAAGAGGCTATAATATACAGGGCCAGCACCTCTTTCCTATTTTGTGCCCAAATTCAAATTCCTATCACAATTTTCCTTAATGTTTGTGTAAATAAAAATATTAAAAAAAAACTACTCAGAGATGAATAACACAGTGACCAAATAACTTTGTGAAAGTAATGAATGGAATTGATAGCTCAAAAAATTGAGTTAGTAAATAAAAAGACAAACTTGAGAAACTCTTCAGAACACAGAGAAAAAGAGAAATGAAATAGTGAGAGTGGTGAAAGTAAATATAGTGGAGAGGTACAATAGATAAGAGCAACAAATAAAAGGCAGCTTGAAGACAGGTAAGTATACATGAAACAAAACCAGGGTTTCTGATCTCAAGAAAGATTCAATCTAGCAAATAAGAGCATTCAGTGGTTTCTATGAAAACAATAAAAACAGACTCTCATCAGGTAAAAATACTAAATGACACAAAGAATTCTGTAGTTGTCAAGCCTCTACATTCCACCAAAACCAAAAGCAAACCAATGGATCTACAAAGGAACAAGATCAGACTATTCTTAGTCTTCTCTGAAATAACACATTGAAGACCAACCACAGAGCTGGTAGGAGGAAAGGGTGTGAGTTTATAATTCTAAATTGGACCAAAGTACCAAATTTTCATTCATCTTTCAAAGAAATGGTATATATCCATACCAATATCTACTCTTAAAATATGTAAACCCAGGGTTTGTGCAGCCAGAAGCTTTTAAAATTTAGAAGACCCATTTAAGAAAAAATAAAACTTTAAGTATGAATGTAATATTTATTTCGGCTAAGAAAGCACAACATATTACAAATGACCAAAGGTGACAAATACTGTAAACATATCTGCTTTTTCCAATAACACTTGTTGACAATTTGAAGTCATATATTATATCAATAAGGGTCAGTAAGGAAAGTAAAATATACTGTTCTGCTATTGACATTGCTTCTCAAATCCAATGGTCACTTAATTATTGTATTAGTCTATTTATGTTGCTTATAACAAAATACCTATGACTGGGTGATTTATAAAGAAAATGAAGGGCCGGCCCGGTGGCGCACTGGATAGTGCGCCACTTGGGAAGCGCGATTATTGCAAGAATTAAGAGAAATATCAGATTGCCCCCTACTTGAACCCTATTTAATGTATCGAAAGGAATGTATCTGCCAAAGTGTAAAGGCTATACTTGAGATACAGCCTTTAGTTAATATTTTGTATAGTTAAACATGTCATTTTCTTTGATATTTCCTCTACTGCTTCTAACTTTATAAACTTTGGACCTACAAGAGGGTTAATAAACATTTTCTTGTGATTTTTATATTATCTAAATTTTCTGTCTCTTACCTTTATAATTAATATATAAACTATAGTTAAATGCAATTAATATTATACCCAAATTATAAACCTTATAAACATGTTGGACAATCCTTTACAACCTGAAATGAAACTTATTGCTTACAGTTTCTGAGGCTGGGAATTCCAAAGTCCATCTGGTGGTGGCCACAGTGACCCAGGGGTCTCACATTGCAAGATGGTGGAAGCAGAGAAAGCAGAGAGAGAGAAAGACAGACTCTCTCCTCCTTTAAAGCCCTCAGAACCACATTGCTGACCATCCATTCACTACTGCATGGTCCTACAATCCAATCACCTCTTCAAGGCCCCACCATTCAATTACCATAATAGGATTTCCCACCCGCTTAATTGTCACAGTGGGGGCCAACTTTCTAATATATAAAACTTGGGAGACACAATTCAAGTTGCAGGGAGTTTTGGGGGGCATAATTCAATCTACTACAATTATCTTCTGCTTACTCAATCACTCAACGGTATTTGGCATAGTTGACCACTTCCTACTTGAACATGTTCTTCTGTCTGCTTCTATGACACCACACTCTTCTGTGTGTTTTTTTTTTTTCTTCCCTACTTCACTGGCTGATCCTTTTCAGTCTCTTTTGCTGGCTTCTCTTCTTCTTTTGGACTTCTAGAAAATGGAGTATCCCAAGAATTTAATCCTGGGCCACTTTTGCTCTTCTTACTATGCTTACTTCCTATATGATTTTATTTCACTACATGATTTTAAGTAACAGTCAAAAAATCTCAAATTTATATCCTTAGGTTTGAGATTTCCACTGAGCTCCTGACTTATTAGAACATATCCAACTCCTACACAATATCTCTGCTTAGATGCTAAATACGCATCTCAAATCTAAACAATAAAAAACAGACATTTCGATTTCCCTCTAAACCTGTACCCATCTTAGTCTTTTGACAACTCAGCAAATTGTACTGTAATGTAACTATTTGCTCAAGCCAAAAGCCTTGGAATAATCCTCGATTTCTCCTTCTCCTTCAACTCCTTGTATTCAACCCATAAGCAAATCCTCTCAACTCTACTTCCAAAATAGCTTCTGAATATGTCCATTTCCTCCTATTTTATTCTATCATCACCCTGATTTAAGTCACCATCATATTCTGCCTAGACTTTTGTAATGCCTTACTAACTTATGTCTCTGCTCCTATTCCAAAGTCTTACCTACCCACAGTAGCCAGAGTGATATTCTAAAAATGTAATTTTTATCATGTCATTCCCATGCCTAAAATCTTCTAGTGGTTTGCCATTTTTCTTGGAGTAAAATTCAAATTATTTGCCCTGGCTAACAAACAAACCCCTGTATGACCTGGATACTCCACTTCTCCAACATCAATTCTCAACGCTCTCTCCTTAGCTCAATGTACTTGGGCTACACTGGCCCAGTCAAGTTGACATATAAAATTAACCATCAAAATATGCAAAACTATGCATAAAATAGAATCAGAAAGGGTTGCATTATTCCATAAATTATGTTGAGGAAACTGGATAAATACCTTGGAAATGATGACATAATCTTATCTTACTTGCCATATTGAAATACATTCAAAATGTGTTTAAGAGTTAAGTGTAAAATAACTATTAAAATGTAACCTAGAAGTGTGGTATTATTGCAAGAATTAAGAGAAATATCAGATTGCCCCCTACTTGAACCCTATTTAATGTATCGAAAGGAATGTATCTGCCAAAGTGTAAAGGCTATACTTGAGATACAGCCTTTAGTTAATATTTTGTATAGTTAAACATGTCATTTTCTTTGATATTTCCTCTACTGCTTCTAACTTTATAAACTTTGGACCTACAAGAGGGTTAATAAACATTTTCTTGTGATTTTTATATTATCTAAATTTTCTGTCTCTTACCTTTATAATTAATATATAAACTATAGTTAAATGCAATTAATATTATACCCAAATTATAAACCTTATAAACATGTTGGACAATCCTTTACAACCTGACCCCTTTCTCTCTAAACTTAATGCAAGACGGGGATTGCAAAGACTCCTCTAGTAGTCTCTGGAATAATGCTTTGTGTCTATCCCATCAATCCATCCTGCCTTGTGCAATGGAAGGCTTGTAGTAGAAAGGATAACGGGAAGAGTGTAAACTTTGGAGGCAGTCTGATCTAAGCTCAAATTCCAGTTATAATATTTACTATCTTTTTGATTGTGGGCAATTTATCTACACCCTCTGAATTACATTTGCAAAATGGGCAAAACTAGGCTTTCCATGAGTATTAAGTGAAACAATGTATGTAAAGCATCTAGCACACAGAAGATACTCAATACATTTTAGCAGTCTTTGCTTTTTCCCACCTACACCTCATGGGTTGCACTAGCTCAACATTCATTATTGGCATGCTCAGCAGGGTTTTTTGTTGTTAAAAATACTTACTCTGCAAACTAAGGGAATCAGCTGGCTACCTGCCCCTGACATAAAAATTGTAAGATGGAAGTTGTATTTTCCACAGAATTTTGCACAGAACATTCTGGCAGGACACAATCTCAACTGAGAATCAATTCATGAAAGCAAGGCAAGATTTTTTCTAGTATATTTTGCTAATTAGTCAGCTTTTGCTAAGTTATCATATGGTAACAAATAGCCCTCAAATCTCAGTAGCTTCCAAAAATAAAAGTTTATTTCTCATTCACCTTTCACAACCTTTACAGGTCAGCCAGAGTTCTATTCTACATCCTTTTTCATTCTGAGAACAAAGCTGGAGGAGCAGGCCCTTTCTGAGACATGCCGGTTTCAGGGCAGAAAGAAAAGGGAAGGAGAAAAGAACACATACCACATAATGTCTCTGAAAGTTTCTTCTCAGTCATGGCCCATGGCACTTTTAGTCATGCTTCATTGGCCAAACCAAGTTACATGCCTGAGCCTGATGTCAAAGAGATGGAGAAGTATAGTTGTCCTGCAGGGATTACCTAGTACTGAGATTCTAGGTAAGGTCAATGATAGCAAATATTATAATGCAATCTAGCACACCTGGTCTCTCAAATATATGACTATCTTTTGAGGTAACCACAGAATATCTGAAGCTGCAATAAGGCAAGTGTAACTTGAGTAAAATGGCGGAACAGGTGTGCAAATTAGTCATTTCTGGATTCTGTTAGGTCTATTAATGTAGTGTGTTACCAAAATATCTTTTGGTGCTTTAATACCTTGGACTTTTTTGTTCTGGGGAGATGCTTCCCTTCAGCTATGGTCGAATGTTATGCCCTCTGGCTCTTTAAAGATTCTAGACAAGAATGGCCTATCTGTCAACAGTGATCCTGTGTCTTTTGTAGAACCACAGTTTAAAATATTGCCCACTGTGCCCCTTACACAGAGACCCATGTGATATCATCAGACCTTTCTTTTACAGAAACAAAGTTTGTTCTGTAGGCTAATTTGTGTGTTTTCCCTCTGCAGATAATGAATAGAGAAGAGATCTGCCATGTTTTTTACTTTGGGCTTTCGTTGCGAGAAATCTTGGTACCCAATTTATTGCCAAACTATTGTTGTGGCTTGACCCAGCTGCCTAGTAGAACTTTTTCTCTCTGTTGACGGCAAATAATTCCTATTTCATTTTATCTCCTGATTGTGTAAATTTGCATTTCTTAAGCTTCTAACCTGTCTCAATTGTTTTGGGAAATAGTCCATATAATGAATCCTGAAAAAATGAAAATGTAAACTATAATTATAAACTAACTCAGAAGAAAATGTTCCAGCTTTTACTACAATTTCTACAGAAAGATGCAGCACATTACACCCAAACATTAATGCACTATAAAAACTTTCACTTAATCCCTAAACCGCAAAAAAGTTCAGAATGACGTGCATGTGTCAGAGAGTGTTATATAAAAATGCTTTTATGTGTCAAACTCCGCAGCTAAAATGTGACCCCGATAAAGACAGAGATCTGTGTCATCATTGTATTTCCAGCACCTCCCAGGTAGCCCCAAATGGAAAGACACATTTCTTGTACTCTTAACATAGAGTACCTTGCTATGTGGTGGAACTCAGGAAGGTTAAGTAACTTGCCTGAGTTCACACAGCTATGAAGTGGTAGAAGTGGTATTAGAAATGACTGTTGTGTCATTCTAGAGTCTGTGAAATTTGCATTATACTGGTACTCCCAGAGTGAAGCAACACATGTAAAATTGGTGAGGCATGAAATATTTTGGGCGGGTATATGTAAGAATATTTTAAATTTAATTTAGTTTATTTCAGTTAATATGTTTTTAATAGATAGATCATAATGGTACACATTTGTGAGGTATAATGTGATGTTTTGATATCTGTGTATGATTTGGAATGATTAAATCAAGCTAATTAACATTCCCATCACCTGGCTTAGTTATTTTTGTGGTTAGTCAATTGAAATTTACTCTCTTGGGTGTTTTGAAATACATAATATATTATTATTGATTATAGTCACCCTGATGTGCAATAGATCTCCAAATGTATTTCTCCTGTCTATCTGAAACTTTGTCCCCTTTGACTAGTAACTCCCTGTTTCCTCTTACCCTCCCTCCCCAGTTTCTGGTAACCATTATTCTACTCTCTACTTTTATGAGTTCAACTTTCTTAGATTCTACACATAAGTGAGATCATGTGGTATTTGTCTTTCTGTGACTAGTTTATTTCACTTAGCATAATGTCTTCCAGGTTCATTCACATTGCTGCAAATGACAGAATTCCTTCTTCTTCTTCTTCTTCTTCTTTTTTTTAAATTATGACCAGTAAGGGGATCTTAACCCTTGACTTGGTGTTGTCAGCACCATGCTCTCCCAAGTGAGCTAACCGGCCATCCCTATATAGGCATCCAAACCCGTGGCCTTGGTGTTATCAGCACCACACTCTCCCAAGTCAGCCACAAGCCAGCCCAGAATTTCTTCTTTTTTAAGGCTGAGTAATGTATATGTACCACATGATGAATTTGTACCACATTTTCTTTATCCATTTATTCATTGATAGACACTTAGGTTCATTTCATGTCTTGGCTGGTATGAATAGTGCTGCAATAACATGAGAATGCAGATATCCTTTTGACATATTGAGTTCAATTCCTTTGAATATAGACTCGAAAGTGGAATTGTTGAACCATATCGTAGTTCTATTTCTTTGTTTTTAGACGAACCTCCATTACCTTTTATCATAATGGCTGTACTGATTTACATTTCCATCAACAATGTATAGCAGTCCCCTTTTCTTTTCATCATTAGCAACACTTGTTATCTTTCATCTTTTTGATAAAAGCCATTCCAACAGATGTGAGATGAAATTGTATTGTGGTTTTTATTTGCATTTCCCTAATGATTACTTATGCAGAGCATTTTTTTTTCATGTACCTTTTGGCCATTCATATGTCTTCTTTTGAGAAATGTCTCTTCAAGTCTTTTGTCCATTTTCCAATGAGTTTGTTTTCTTGCTATTGAGTTGTTTGAGTTCTTTATATATTTTGGATATTAATCCCTTATCTGATGCTTTGTTTGCAAATATTTTCTCCTATTCTGTGAGTTGTCTCTCCACTTGATAATTGTTTCCTTGGCTGGGCAGAAATTTTTAGTTTGATGCAATCCCACTTGTCTATTTTTGTTTTTATTGCCTGTGCTTTTGAGGTCATATCCAAAATGTCATTTCCCAGACCAAGTTTGTGAAGCTTTTTGCCTATGATTTCCTCGTAGTTCTACAGTTCAGGTTTTGCATTTAGTCTTTAATCCATTTTGAGTTTATTTATTTATTTATTATTTTTTTTTAAAAATTAATTTATCAATATACGATGTAGTTAATTTTCATATCACTTTACCAATTCCTTTTCCCCCTCTTTCTCTCCCCTTCCACCATCAACATCATAGCTGTTCACTTGTCTTAAAAGTTCAAAGATTTGTTGTGATTGCTGTGTCTTCTTCCCTGCCCTCACCACTGTTTGTTTGCATATTTATTTATTTATTCTTAGCTCCCACAAATAAGTGTGAACATGTGGTATTTCTCTTTCTGTGCCTGACTTATTTCACTTCCTCATCAGATGAGTGGATACGGAAAATGTGGTATATACACAATGGAATACTACTCTGCTATAAAAAAGAATGAAATATTACCATTTGCAGCAACATGGGTGGATTTAGAAAAAATTGAGTTGATATTTTTATATGGTGTGAGATAAGGTTCTAATTTCATTTTTCTGCATGCAGATAATCAGTTTCCCAGCACCATTTATTGAAGAGACTGTCCATTGCTCATTGTGTGTTCTCGGCGCCTTTGTCAAAAATCAATTGACATTAAACATGTGGGTTTATTTCAGGGCTTTCTATCCTGTTCCATTGGTTCAAGTGTCTGTTTTTATGCCAGCACCATGCTGTTTTGATTACAATCGCTTTATAAAATAAGGGAGTGTGACACATCTAGGTTTGGTTTTTTTTTCCTCAATATTGTTCTGGCTATTTGAGGTCTTTTAAGGTTGCGTATGAATTTAAGTATTTTTTTAAATATTTCCTTGAAAAATGCCATTGGAATTTTGATAGCAATTGCATTGAATCTGTAGATTGCTTTGGGTCGTATGGACATTTTATCAATATTATTCTTCCAATCCATGAACACGGTGAAAACTTGAAGCTTCTCCTTTAAGATTAGGGACATGATAAAGATGGCCACTTTCACCACTTCTTTTCAACATAGTTCTGGAAGTCCTAATCAGACCAATTAGGCAAGAGAAAGAAACAAAAGGCATCATAATTGGAAAGGAAGGAGTGAAGTTGTCTCTATTTGCTGAAGACATAATTTTACGCATAAAAAATCCTAATGACCCCACCAAAATCTTTTAGAAATGATAAATGATTTCAGTAAAGTTACGGCATTCAAAATCAGCACAGAAAAATCTGGAGCATTTCTATATACTAATAAGAAACTTTTTGAAAAGGAAATTAAGAAAACAATTCCATTTACAATAGCAAAAACAACAAAAAATACTTAGGTGTAAATTTGACCAAGGAGGTGAAAGACATGTATACTGAAAGCTATAAAACATTGATGAAAAATTTGGAGAAAACACAAACAGATGAAAAGATATCTTGTGTTCTTGGATTGGAAGAACATTTTAAATTTTAATGTTATGCATTTATTTTCATGTGTGGCAAAATTTAATTAGCATGGGACCCTTATGATTTCATAGATATTATAGCTTAGATGAAGCAACATTTATTTAAGTAGTAAATGTGGGTCAATTCAGAGAACAGTGTTAAGTAAACAATAATATGGGTGGTGTAAGGGATATGGCAAGTAGGCTGTAGGTGTCCTAGAAATGACTGGGGTTTGGGAAGCACTGTGTTACACCCTGCTGCCTTAACCATGAATTGAATGGACAGAAATATATTTTAAACCCTCATCTCCTTCTGGTTGAAACATCTAACATACTACATTTGTCTAAAGATACACCATATTTAATTTAGGATCTCATGAGCCTCTCCTACATACCAGGAATTTATCCAGGTACTGCAGATACAAAGATAAATAGACATGTTGGTTGCCTCCTCTCATTAAACTTTCAGTAAGGACCTCAAAGACACCTGAAATCTGCCACATCTTTTGTGGATAGAATTTTTAAAAAGAATTCAATCTGTGGACATATTTCCCCACCAATTCTAAACATGTATTTCTAAATTCTGTTATTAGTTTGGTTAATCATTTATTGTGTGTCAAGTTTTTGTTCTTTTTAAAATAGCAATTTCGATGTAAGTTTATTTAGCTGTGCTTTTCACTCAAAGATCGATCATCAGCTCTGATTATCAGAGTGTTGTCTCTTCGCATTGGTGATATTGGCTTTAAAAACAAGGATGCCAAAGACCTAGATATTAGGTGAATCTGTGCTCTATAAATAGCACAGATAATAAGGCACTTCAGGTTTCCGGTAGTAAAACTTTATATAGGGTCTTGGTGACTAAAATTACAGGCATTTAGAATGTCAAGAAGGGGAAAAATCCTATTGTGGTAAAATAGCACAGAGTTTGTCTCTCTGTAATAGTTACGAGTTTTCCTTGCTTAAAATAACATAACATGATTTTATGAGCTTATAATACCTGCTGGAAATTAAGAGGAGTACTGCATTTTGCAGCTCCTTAAGTGTTGATTACATAAGTATTTCTGGGTGAAGTGTCATTTGAATTTTCCTCCAAAAGCAAAACTGACAGTTTTCCTCTATCACTTTTGTTATTATTTTCTCAATTATGTGATTGTAAAATACATAATTGCTCTTAGTTATTATCATGAGTATTCATTTCAATATCTATTAACAATCTTAGGTCTGAATAAGTTTTGCAAAAAAAGCAATAGAGAAATCTATGTAGTGTTAGCTGAAATTAGCATTTATGAATATGTTAGTTGATTTTTCTATAGCTAGTTTTCATTATCACCACATTATTTTCTCTATCATGTCTTAATCTAAATACGTATGAAGATGAATTAATTTAGTTGTCAGTGGAGAACACTTTAAGCAATGTCTATAGCTCTTTTAATTATGTCTCCAGATAGAAAGCTATTGAGGAATGATGAGACCCATGATAGCTGAATCTTGGGCTAAACACCAAGTACTCCCAAAACTTCCCCAAAAGATAAGATATTCAGAGCTACAGGGAGTGGAGGGAGAGGAGCTAGTATTTCCTCAACAAATGAATGTAGTTCTACTAACCTAGGTATAAGGAGACAGAAACCACACTGATTTGGAACTGAGAGACAATAAATTGATAACTGGCAGACTAGGTATTGGCATTCACCACTTTTGGGAGATTGGTCCCTCTACTTTTCTCCTCACCTTCATTCCATTATATTTTGAATATAGCAGCCAGAATGAACCTGTTAAAATGGAAATTAGTTCATGTCACTCCTCTGCAAAACCTTCTAGTGGCTCCCATTTCATTTAGAAGATTAGCTGAGGTCTTTAAATCTATTAAATCACATGCAACCCATGTTCCTCCTTTACTTCTATGACCTCTCCTTCTGCTCTTCCCATCTCATGACACCTCAGCATCAATAATTTTGCTGTTCCTCAAACACTCCAGACAGCCCCTGCTTCAGACCTCAGCGCTTGGTGTTCCCTCTTTCTAGAAATTTCTTATCTGAGATAGCACAGGACTTACTCCTTCACTTCTTTTACCCAAATGTCACCTTCTTAGTGAGGCATTCCCTGGGCATCTATCTCACCTTACAACTTTCTCTTAATCCTTTGTATCCCTTTTGTATGCGGTGCTTTTTTTCTCCTCTATGCCTGCAATTCTGTATATCCATAATTAGTCGTGACAGGGTTACACTAGTACCTATTTTGCAGGGATATTGTCAAGATTAAATGATTAACTTATATATATGTGTGTGCGCGTGTATCTGTGGGTAGACATATATATACACATATATACATATATATGTACACACATGTATATAGCCTGACACATAAAGAGCACTCAGTGAATATTAGCTACGTATAACCAAGAAGCCCTATTAATGATGACCCATGAAAAACTGTGGGTGAACCTCAGAGACCCCTTTTGTCTAGATTAAAGGCAGGCCTCATCCTACACTGAAATTTGGCCAAATAATCACCTGGTCCCACACTCAAATATCCTTCAAATAGACTGTCAAGACCTTAAACTTCTGATGATAAGAAGAGGCAAGTAAAGACAAACATAAGGAAAAATGTACCAAGAAAAAGGAATATTTGTGCCATGCAGCCTTCTAACTAGACATTGCCAAAGGACTTAACAATGGCAGCTGGCCAAGGATGTAGTAATGTCATGTTGTACTTACAGAGTGTTACAGAGGAATATAAGTAAATCCTAACAATATCATATCATGAACAGCCATTTGAAATGTGGTTTCCAAGTGCACGCACACATACCATGCCTCCTCAGTCACCTACTCCACCCTGTCTTGTTTTTGTGCCATTCTCATCCATCCATGAGAGATTTCAGGCATCTTAGATCTCTTCCTCCTTCCCTTCCTTCTCCCCTTGTCCATGTCCACAGTCAGCATTGCTTGCCTGTGTCACCTCCTTTCCATTCCCATTGCTCCAGTTCATGACTAAGCATTTGTCAGTCAAACTACTGTAATAGCATCCTAGCTCATCTTCCTATCTCTTTAACATTCACACTACTGTAAGTTATTCAGATTCTTAAAGTGTACATTGAGCACTTACTATATTCCAGACATTGTTTTAGGTAGTTCACTATTATCATTTATTTAATTCTATCAACAACATTTTGAGCATAGTACTGGTAATAATTCTTATTGCAAATGCAGAAGAAAGTTCAGAGAGACTAAATGGCTAGCTTTAGGTCCCTCAGCTAAATAGTGGCAAGGTTAAGTCTCGTGGTTTTGCACCACCTCATACCTGCCTCTCATAACCTTCCTAAATCACAGATCCTTTTGTAACATGTAAATTTTAATTGTTGGTATTCAGTGATCTTCATTAGCTAGCTCTATACTACTACTTAATTTTTATCTCCCATTTAATTGCCCCTGGTAATTCATGCTCCAAGTTTACCATATGACTGCTTTCCCCCTAATATTCTAGGTACTGCAATGCCACTATAAGTTTGCATGTGCTTTCTCTCTGCCTGGAGTACATGTTACCTTCTCTGTCTATCAAAAATTCTATAATTTTTCATGCTCAGGTTAATTACTACTTCTTTCATAAAACTTTTTCCAAATGCCTCTTGGGTAGGATTCATGGCATTTTCTCCTATGTTCTTACAGCACTTGGCATTTATTTCTAATATAGTATTTTTTCATTCTGTCTTCTATTATAGTTGTTCATATATTTGCCTCCTCTCTCCAACTGTAATTTCCTGTGGCCAAGGCCTGTGAATGATTTATCACTCAATTTTCATTACCTAGCATAATGCCTGGCATGTAAAGTTTCTTTAGAAAAGTCTGTTGAATGTGGGATAAATATTAGACTTCTTTAAGGTGGTAGCTCCAAGGTATCAGGTTAATTCCCACCTGCTGTAATTAGCATAGTCAGCCAGGCCCCACAAGTCAGGGTTAGGAGCCTTTTCTTGAGGCTTCCAAGATATGCTATGCACTTTGAACATTGCATTGTAATTATCTGTTTATGTATCTGCCTGGAGTGTAGGGAACATGTGTGAAGCCCAATGACTATGGCTCAGTAAATAAGTGAAGGCATGCTGAACTTACACAACTACCTTTGCTGAAGGGATATCCTTTTCCTCACTGACACACTTCTGACCCCATGTCCTGGCTAAACCATTTGAATCAGTTCACCATAAATCACAGTGTGATTCACAAAGAAATGAACAAATCAACTGTTCTCCGGAGTAAATGGATAACCATCAACTATGGAACAATTTGAACGTAATGATGATCCAAATGACTGTAGACTTGTGTTTCTGCTGCTTCCCATTTACATCTAGCCTGAAACAAATGGACTGGATATTTGGAGAGCATAGGCACATCCATGGTTAAGGTAACAATAAAAATGCATATCTACTCCTCATCTGCTATTAAGGGAGATCTGTCAGTTGTTCTAATTACCCATTTAGATAAAATCAAATTCTGAAGGTTAATTTCAACATAAATTAACAGGAGACTTGATAATTTACAAGAATAAGTACATGGCAGATGATTCAACAGAACCAAACAACGTCATGAAGGGTGACCTGGGACATTATCAACATAATACCCAGACCTTAGTTATTTAAACTTTCGATTGAAGAATACAAAATATTTGCATATATAAAGCCTTCAATAGTAATATTTTTTCTTTACTGATATCAACCCACCTGGCCTAAGATTTTGTAAATCAGGTGGACTTTTTGATTCTTATAAACATGACATTTTTATGAACATACCACAAAAATATGTATCAGTGCCAACACAACTAAAATATTTTGTATCAAACTGTGACCTTTTTATTTGAGGTAATATCTGAATCTTTTTTCCGTGTGTTCATAAAATACATAGAGAAATTCACATGATATAATCTGAAATATAAAAGTATGTTTAGTAAAATTGTTTAAAACTAGATGGATATTCAGGGATGCAACAGCTAGATATAGCTGCTGATTGAAATTGGAACTGTAGGCTCCTGGGTTAGTTTGTGTGAATCATCTTCCAGGTGAGTGAGGCCACAGGACAGATCAAATGTATGCATGAAGAGGAGTATTAAGAAGAGTCAGAACAGATCACCTGAGGGACTAGATTATATATTTATGAGATATTTAGAGAGTATTTGCTCCCTCTCTTGGGATTGGACAATAAGTGCTAAGGGTGCCAAGATGGCGTGCACATGGTTTGTGAGAGTATTCTCAGAAGCTCCATTCCATTCTTTCCTGTAAATTCTTTGAAATGTCTGAGAATATTTGATTCTAGCCCCCTCTCCTTCCTGTATTCCCACCAACTGTGGCATAAGTAATCGTGGAAACCACGAGAAATAGCAATGCTATATTGGTGCATGTGTTTCTTCCCCAGAATCCACAGAACTCAGATACAAAGAGACTAAGTGATCCTATTATAGGAAGTAACTCAAAAGAAACTCCTAAGGGGTAAAATAAATAAAAAAAATATACTATTTCTTTCCCTTCTTGCTTGGCAAACTCCTCATATATTAGAATCAAGCATAAATAGCCTCCACTGTGGAAGACTTGCTAACTTCTTTAGTTATACTCATAAACATCTCTAGGATGCCCTCTGCTCTCTATATGCCAGGCATTATGTGAAGCAGATATGCAAGACATGACCTTTGCTCTCAAGGATCTAACAGTCCAGAAGGGAAGATAGACATATGACCATAAAGCTACAATATTTCAGTGAGATGCTGCTATAATGAAAATATCTACAGAATGTAATAATAAAAATGTGCCTCAGTCGGCCTAGGAAAATTACATAAGACTTTTTCAAGAAGTGATCAAACTAAGTCTTGATCTTGCTTAAGCAAATAAAGATAATTTACTAAAAGTTTTCAAAAGGTGTCTTAGTGATTCCTAAAACAAAGAACCGAAACCAGAAATTCAAATGCCATACGGATCCTTGATTTCTGTTTCTCAACTCTGTTCTTGAACAAGTTGTCTTCAGTCTCTCCCTTTCTGTATCTTCATCTTTGACTCTCTGTTTCTCTCTCTCTCTCTCAATCAGCTGCCAACACTTCAACAAACTCATAGTAAAAGATGGCCACTTGAATTTACATATTACTGTTCCAGGTCCACATAGAAAGTGCTTCCTGGGAAAAGAGAATCTGTTTGGCCCAACCTGGGTCAATGTCTACCCCTAATCCTGTACTCTATAACAAGGGATCATGGTTATGCCACAGAAACATAATTGCTGGATCACAAACACCTAGATAATGAGAGGAGTTCCCAGTGAAAAGTGGTTGGACTGACATCAATAAGAATTCTTTACACATAGCATATGCAAAAACATTCCATTAGTTCAATACGACTGAAACATAGGCATGAAGTGGAGGGAGAGGCAGAAGATGAGGTACAGTGCTAGCCAGGGACAAACCTTTAAGGGCTTTGAGTTTGGACTTCATCTTGTATGTAAAGTAAGTCATCAAAGAAGTTCAAGCAGTGATATGAGAAAGCTTTGCAGGGGGACAATAATATATAACTATTGATTGAGGAAGAGGAACTGGAAAAGAAACAGTTTGGGGAATATAATTATATATTATATATAACTGTATACTGAATGCAATGATATAGTGAATTGCATACAATAACAGTGTTGTATATAGTATTATACATCATATATTAGATATAGTATTGTATATTTTTACATTTTACATTTTGCTGTTGAGTTTGAGGTACTAAAAGGTAGTTCGAGTGGAAAGGCTACATAAAGAGCTAGGATTTATTAAGTATTCAGTGTATGCTAGGCTCTCCACTTAACATATATTTATTTAATCCACACTACTTCTCAACCTAGGACTTATTCAACATTATATTACAAAAATATTTTTCATTTTTATCCTCATTTTAAAGAAGAAAACTCTGAAGCACACAGAGACTAAGAAACTTTCCCACGGTCATACACATATAAGAGCCAGTATTTGTATCCACGCAGTCTGATTGCAGTGTGTACTCTTACCCTCTATGGCTTCTCAGTGCAGCTACTTATATATGCTAGTCTGAAGCTCAGGGACAGCAGTTATATTTATTATAATTATTACTTTATACTGCCTGTGTGTCTTCTCCCCTAGACAAAGAACGTCTCAAGATTAGGGATAGAGTCTTTCTTGTTTCCATCCCTATTGCCTAGCACAGAATTTGGCATGTTGTAGTCTCACCAATATTTCTAGCCTCTTTCATACATCTGTAAATTTAGGCATGAATGTGTAAATTTTTCTTGCCAATGAAAGGTGAGCAGAAGCAATCTATTTCACTGTTACGAGGAAGCATTTTAGACTTGCAGTGTGATTCTCCATGTTTTCTTTCTTTGTTGTGGAAAAACCTGAAGACTTGTGATTTTATGGAGGAATTATAAGCTAGTGAAGTCACTGTCAGCCTAAGTCCCTGAATGACTACATAGAACAAAGGCACCACCCATCACCTCTGCCAAAATGTACTGGATATATAGCTTGAAGAAAAAAATAAATTTTTGTCGATTTAAGCCATCGAGTTTTGGAGATTGTCTGTTAGTGCAGCATAATCTAGCCCATCCTGTCTGTTATGGTGAGTGATAGTTGTTGGTTGAGTAATAATGTCTCTTCATCATTTATAATTCCCCATATCAGCACTGTCAACATGATTATCTGAATCTCTCTTGGAAGAGTCAGTTTTGTGAACAGTGGTGATGAGTATTTGTGAACAGTATCAGAAGCGTATATATCTATTATCTGAGGAGGAAGAACTATATTTTACTTTTACCAATATTCCTAATATCACTTAACTCTTCCTGACTTCAAATTATACTACAAAGCTGTTGTAAGCAAAACAGCATGGCACTGGTATGAAGATAGACATGCAGACCAGTGGAGTAGAATTGAGACATATGTTTAAAAATTTTACTTTGTTTTGTCAATATATGATGTGATTGATTATTGTAGCCCATTACAAAAACCTCCCTCCCTCCTTCCTCTCCCCTCTTCCTGACAACAACCTCATATCTGTTTGCTTGTTGTATCAACTTCAAGGAATTGTAACTGTTGTGTCTTCTTCCCTCACCAGTTTATTTGTGTATTCACTTATTTATTTTTACCTCCCACAAATAAGTGAGAACATGTGATATTTCTCTTTCTGTGCCTGACTTGTTTCACTTAATATAATTCTATCTAGGTCCATCAATTTTGTTGCAAATGGCAGCATTTAATTCTTTTTTACAGCAGAGTAGTATTCCACTGTGTAGATATACCACATTTTCTGTATCCACTCACCTGATGATGAACATTTGGGCTGGTTCCAACTTTTAGCTCTTGTAAATAGTGCTTCAATAAACATTGAAGAACAGGTATACCTTTTACTTGATGATTTCCATTCAAATCACTTCTCAGGCTTATAGCCATCTGATATTAGACAAAGGCAACAAAAAATCTACATTGGGGAAAAGAATGCCTCTTCAACAGGTGGTGCTGGAAAAACTGGATGTCTGTATGCCGAAGAATGAAACTAGGTATGCATCTCTCACCATACACTAAAATCAACTCAAAATGGATTAAAGACGTAGGTATAAGACCCAAAAATGTAAAATTACTAAGGGAAAATATAGGTGAAACAGTTTAGCAGTTAAGTCTGGGCACAGACTTTATGAACATGAGTTTGAAAGCATAAGCAGCAGAAGAAAAAATAAACAAATGGGACTATATCAAACTAAAAAGTTTCTGCACAGCAAAAGAAACAATCAACAGAGTGAAAAGACAACTGACAGAGTGGGAGAAAATTTTTGACAACTATGCATCTGACAAGGGACTAATATCCAGAATATACTTAGAACTCAAGCAATTTTACATTAAAAATAAATGACCCAATTAAAAAATGGGCAAAGGAGCTGAATAGACA
This sequence comes from Galeopterus variegatus, assembly GCF_000696425.1. NCBI lineage: Eukaryota > Metazoa > Chordata > Mammalia > Dermoptera > Cynocephalidae > Galeopterus > Galeopterus variegatus. The sequence continues at coordinate 246,498 of NW_007726755.1, forward strand.
ATTTTCAAAGGAAGACATACAAAGGGCAAATAGGTACATGAAAAAATGTGCAACATCACTAGTCATCAGGGAAATGCAGATTAAAACTACATTATAATAGCACCTCACTCCAGTTAGACTGGCTATAATCAATAAGACGGTGATTAACACATGCTGGCAAGGCTGTGTAGAGAAGAGAAAACTACTGCACTGTTGGTGGGACTGTAAATTAGTACAACCACTTTGGAAAGCCATTTGGAGGTTTCTCAAACAACTACAGATATATCTACATATGATCCAGCAATCCCTCTTCTGGGTATATATCCAGAGGAATGGAAATCATCATGTCAAAGAGATACCTGCACTCCCATGTTTATTGCAGCTCTGTTCACAATGGCCAAGACACGGAACCAACCTACATGTCCATCAATAGATGATTGGATAAGGAAACTGTGGTATATATACACTATAGAATACTACTCTGCCGTAAAAGAGAATGAAATACTCCCATTTGCAACAACATGGATGAGTCTGGAGAAACTTATGTTGAGTGAAACAGGCAAAGCACAGAGGGATAAATACCTCATGTGCTCACTCATACATGGGAGCTAAGAGAGAAAGGAAGGCAGGAAAGTCAGTCCACAGTAGTGCCGTGATCCAACAGAGGGAGGAAACATTCCTAGGGCTACATATTTGAGTTGAGGGGAGATGGGGAAGGGGAGGGAGGTTGGGCAATAATTGGGAGGGGACAAAAGTTACGAAAGTAATTTCTGGTAATGGATATGCCCCTGGTATGAATTTGGCCCTCATGTCATGGACAGGAGGGGGGACAATCGTCTTTGTATCTCATGAATATTTGTAATAAATAAATAAATAAATAAATAAATAAATGAAACACAGGTCTATGCAGATTTGAGTTCTTATCTCAGTGATTCCTCAAACCTTCCCACGAGATAGGTATCATTAATCCCATTTTACAGTTAGATGAAGTAAAGCTCAAAGAAATTAAATGATTTGCCTAAGACCTTCTAGTTAGTGAATGATAAAGCTGGATTTAGTTTGAATGTTGGCTCTAAAACCCACATATTTTCCCACTATGCTACACTGCTTTAAAATGTTCAAGTGAGAAATGTGAGCAAGATAATAGAATATTGTTCTCTTGGTATTGAAGCATATCGGTTTCATGGGAAAGGTCACAGGGCTAGGGGACTTCGGAAGTCTAATCTGGGAGTTGTGCCAATGTCTGAGTCCCGTCTTGTTGGTGCATACTTAGACTGGACATATATCAGTGTGTCACCAGTGTGGGCTATAGCTCATGTTGACTGCTTTTCTGTAGCCAAGTCTCAATGGAATTCTATAGCATTCTTCTGGAGTCTCTCTCTCCTGTAAGATGACAGTGATCTTCTCTTTGCCTGGAATTATTTTTTCCACCTGCTCATCTGGTTAATGCCTATTTATAATTCAAATACTAGTTTAAATTTTATTTTTCCCTCGGTATGCAGTTTCATAGCATACTAAAATTCTCTGTAGCATTCCACATAATTGTATGAATTTGACTGTGGAATTCTTTTTTCCCTTTCTTAGTAAGATGTAAGCTTTGAGAGAGCATGGGCTTTATCTTGCTTACTCTTGCATCTACAGTTCCTAGCACCATGCCAGGAATGCGAAACACTCAATTAGTACTTTTGGTTTTGAAATAAAAGAATGAATGCATGAATAAAAGAATGATGCAAATGTTGGATTCTCATGCAGCCATGTCTGCCATTTTCTTCCTCCCTGTATTCAGTTAGACCAGTGTTTCCTAAATTTGCCTGATCATAACAATGACCTGGTGTGATTGCTATAATTACAGATGATCAGGCAGAGAAGATGACGGTTGATCCAGAAATCTCTTTTTTTTTTTTTTTTTTTTTTTTTCCATGTCCGGCAACGGATCGCAACCCCCCGGGTCGCGCCCGGACCCGACCGGGACCGGCAAC
>NW_007726755.1:248607-276390 GCF_000696425.1 Galeopterus variegatus
AAATCTTTTTTTTTTTTTTTTTTTTTTTTACCAGCACACTAGGTGATTCTTATGGCTGGGTAAGTTTGGGAAACACTGATTTCACATATATGAGTCTGTTTTTGGAGTGTTATTTGACAATTGAGTCTGTAGCTTGATTGATCCTGTTCCTGAACCTAGTACTGAAGAATTAGTTATGTAATCATCTTATGTCAAACTTGCAGTTGTGATCAGTTGCCTGCTATGGATCACTACTGATGACAGAATGAAATCCAAAGCTTATCCTGGCATTAAGGGACTTCCACGATTTTTCCCAAAGCTCTTTTCCTATTGCCCCTCTACACATGCCCTCTGATTCATGTGCAACAAACCATTTCCTATTTCTTATACACACCCCAAAACTCAAATCTATGTTACGTTTTTTTTCCCATTTCTGTATTTTCAGACAATACTTTGCAGATCTAGCCCAATGCCACTTCCTCCATGAAGCCTTCTGTGACTTCTCCTTCTTCTGATCTCTCCTAACATTGCAGTCCTACCTCTTTTGTGACTCATTATTTTCAACTTTGTATCACAGCTTTATATGTCTCTATGTTATCACTCCTTTCAGGCTGTCAGCTCTTTGAAGGCTAGAGCCTGAAGGTAAATTTGGTCTTCCCTGAAGAACAGACACAAAGTTTTGCCTCCAGTAAAAATGAGGTATTAGTTTAAGATGTTTCCTCTCCAGCTCTCCAGCAACATTAAGAAAATAGAAATCATCAGATAGAGATTTCCTTAAATATACTGTTCCTTCCACCTCCACACCTATCCACATCTTCATCCATTTTTTCCTTTTGCCTAGAAGAATAGGCACACCTACTTATTCTCCGTAAAACTATTTAAACATCTTGATGAATAAATAAAGTAATCAGGATAGGTTAGGTCATTCTGTGATAAAATTAAAACAAAAACAAATCTCAGTGGCTTAACACGTCAAAAGTATATTTCTTACTCATGCTACATCTAAAATATAGCTCAGCAGGGGCTTCTGCTCTTCATAGTCACTCAAGGCCTCACAGTGATGGAAACCTCATCTCAACATGTGCTTCCCAGGTCACTTTGACAAGTGGAGGAGATTATAGTAAATTATGCACTGGTTCTCAAAGCTTCTTCCTGAAAGTGTCACACACACACATAACATCTATTACATCTCATTTTCACTCACATGTAATTGACCAAAGCAAGTCACATGGCCATACCTAATTTTAAAAAGGAGGCAAGAAAGTGTAATCTGTCATTTACCTGAAAGGAGGAGAGAACTCAAATACATATGAACATCCCTAATGATTACCAAAATATATATATACAACATATTTCAGTGGCACTTTTCTTGATTGACTTTTAGTTACTTTACCTAATTCTCTCCTGGTTAAATGTTACAACTGCTTTTCTTTTCTTTGACACACTGAGAGCATGTAAATATTTGAAAAAGTATGGAGTCATCTACGGCCCTGTGTGGATGCAAGAAAGTTCATTACAGATTGTCTCTTGGTTTGGTAGAGAGTCCAGAAAGATCCTCAGAGTTACAAGGAAAAGAAAAAAAAGAGGCTGAGTGAGTCAAAGCAGGACAAATTTGGGAAGGGTTAGACTCTGTTACTTTAGAGGACACTTAATTACACTTAATAATTTGCACTTTAGTGCTTGATGTCCCATGCAGATAGAATCTGATTCCTTATAAAGGACATATAGGAAATAATAACCCCAAAGATGTTTTTAGGAAGGATATTTTATTTAATTTATTTTTAAAATTTATTTAATAATATTGATTTTTTTTCTTACATTCTAAGATGTTGTTGTGGAGCAGTTTGAGGGGGTAGGGGAAGGGGGAGGGAAATAGGGTGGGAAGAGGAGGAAGGAGCGATGCATGTTTGAGCCCATGGCACCACACTCATTTTGGCAAGGGAGCAGAGGGCTACCAGTGGTGGCTAAGTCATTGCTGGGCTAGATGTAGATGTTGGGGGAGCATGGCTGAGACTGTCGGCCCCCCACCGAGCAGGCTCGGGAGCCTGAGACACTTTTGGCAGTGGCTTGGTGTTCATTACTGGGCTGATTGTGGATGTTGGGCAGGTGTGGCTGAGGCCCATGGTCGTCCCCACCCCCTGGCTTAGGAGCCTAGGGGGCTTCCAGTCCTTCTAGGTTTTACAGGTGTTCTTTGGTGGTGTTAGACATTTACTGGTTAATATCAGAACTTTGTCTTTGGTCTTTGTGTATTTTGTTTTTTCTTTCAGTTCTGTGTTGGAATATTTGCAATTCCCACCACTTAAACTCTGCTCTGGAACTAATTTTTTTCCTTTAGGTTACTTCTAAAATGGGGAAACTTCCTTGAGCCCTGTCGTTGAACTAAATTGCTGCTGATTCCCTAGGGAAGGCTTTTTGTGCAGCTCAGGTTTTAATTGTTTACCTTGTATGTGCTTCTGGGTCTTGTGAGGTCTGGTACACCTGGGTTGTGTGGAAACTATGGTCTGGGCCTAAGTCGTTTCATCAAACTGAACCCCCCTGCGGTTCTATATTCCTGACCAGTATCCTCTGAGTGGGCCTGCACTGACTGGGGGTTAGATCAGCTGTCCTTGCTGTGCCCCAGTGTTCTCCTGGTGGGCCTGGATCCCCCTCTGCCTGTGCTCCAAACACTTCCTATGGGACAGGCCATATGTTGGTCCCTTGCGATGTCTCTCTGGCCTCTGAGTGGCTCTTTTTTTCTGTTGTCTGTGGCTCCTCTCTCCTATATGGGTCCACAGGATCCCTGTTAGTAGTCTTGCTGCCCCGAAGGCCACCAAGGCCCTCTTCTCCCCTGCTGACTCTAAGCAACTTCACACAAAGGACACAGCTGCAGCTTTTGCCAGCTCTTGCACTGTGTGCTCACCAGGGCCAGCCTTGAAGTGGCTGAGACTCAAGAGGGTGGGAGCAGTCCTTTCTTTTTCTCCTCATGGTTTCTCCCACCTTCATGAACTCAATAGGTCTCTCCTCCTCTTCCCATGAGCTCCAGTGGCCCCAGTTTGGCTGTCGTTGCTTTTTGATAGCTATAAATTGGTAGATTTGTGAGAGAGAATGATGCTGGGGACCACCTATTCCCCCATCTTGACTATAACTCTGGAAGGATGTTTTAAAGAGCATTCAAATATGCTGATAATTAACCCTTTTGTTATGGCAAACATTTAGGCTCAGTCCCTGACTTCATCCTGACTTGTTTTTACATGTTTGATAATGTTGCTTAACCTTTCTCCACATTTTCCTGCCTGAAAAAGGGAAGTCATGCTTGCTTTTAACGCTCTTTGGGATTTCAAGGGCAAGGTCTGGGTAGTAAGCAGAGCATTGGTGAAGAGAGGTTAAATGGATATTGGGCTTCAGCTAATGTATGTTAGCATGATCATAAAAATTTATGCCTTTCAAAAAGCATGCATAATACAGAAGAAAAAGCTTTCCTTTGGAATCAGAAAGACATCACTTTCTTAAAATTTTTATTTTAACTTACACATTGTAATGTACATACTTATGGGGTACAATCTGACGGCTTTTTAAAAAAATCTGATGTTTTAATACATATATATGTTGTATAATAATAGATTCATAGTAATGTATCTATCATCTCAAGCTTTTATCATTATCTTTGTGCCCAAAACATTAGAAAACCTCTCTTATAGCTATTATGTAATATACAAAACTTAGCTGTTAACCATAGTCACCCTACTGTGCAATAAAACACAGTAACTTATTTCTCCCATCTAATTGCAATTTTTTACCCATTGGCCAGCTTTTCCTTGTTTCCTATCCCCCTCCCCCTCCCCAGTCTCTGGTAACTACTGTTCTATTCGCTGCCTCTCTAATGTCAACTTTATTTCCTTAGATTCCACATATGAGTGAGGTCATGCGGTATTTATTTTCTGTGCCTTGCTTACTTTCGTTAACATAATGTCCTCCAAGTCCATCCATGTTGCCTCAAATGACAGAATTTCATTCTTTTTTATGGTTGAATAGTATTCCGTTGTGAAAATATACCACGTTTTAAAAATTTATTCATTTGTGGTTGGACACTCGGGTTGATTACCATATCTTGGCTATTGCAGATTGTGCTGCTATAAACATGGGAGTGCAGATATGTCTTTGAAATATTGATTTCATTTCTTTGGGTATATGTTCAGAAGTGGGATTGCTGGATCAAATGGTAGTTCTATCTGTAGTTATTTTAGAAATCTCCACAGTTTTCCATAATAGCTGTACTAGTTCACACCTCCACGAACAGTGTAGGAGGGTTCCCTTTTCTCCACATCCTTGCCAAGTCTTGTCTTCTTTTGTCTTTTTGATAATAGCCATTCTAACTGGTGTGAGTTGGTATCTCATTATTGTTTTGATTTGCATTTCCCTGGTGATTAGTGATGTTGAGCATGTTTTCATATGCCTGTTGGTGATATGTAAATCTTCTTTTGAGATGTGTCTGTTAAGATCCTTTGCCCATTTCTCAATTAGGTTATTTGGGTTTTTTGCTGTTGAGTTGTTTAAGTTCCTTATATATTCTTGATATTAACACCTTGTCAGATGTATAGTTTGCAAATATTATCTCACATTCTGTAGGTTGTCTCTTCAATTTGTTAACAGAGAAAGACATCACTTTGAGTCCCAGCTCTATCATTCCCTATTTGTGAAACTTGAGAAAGGCACACGTTTGTGGGACCAATTTACCTCATGAGACTGTTGTGATAAGTAAGAATGAAAACATACAACTCACCTAGCATGATGAATGACCCTTAGTAAACTGTCAGAAAAGGAAACTATTAAAATTAAAGAGCAGGAAAAGAGATGGATTATTATTGACGCTTCAGCAGCTCCCAAAATGTCCTTGAACTCTGTGTGCATTTATTTATTTATCTTTTTTTAATAGAAACATGTAGATGATGCATATTTTCGGAATACACTGTTATATTTCATTACATGTATACAATGTGTGGCAATCATATTAGGGTAATTAGCATGTTCATCACTGCAAAACTTAATTTTTTTTGTATTGTGAACATTTGATCTCCTCTCTTCTAGCCATTAGATAACATGCAGTAAATTAAAATATAGATGTCTAGCTTAACTGTACACCAATAGAACTTTTTTAACCTATCAAGCTGTAATTTTGTGTTGATTTATATATCTTTTTTGCACTTAAATTTTTTATTTTTAAAAATTTTATTGTATATATTTAAGGTATACAATGTGATGTTTTTGTATACAATAAGCCAGACAGAAAGAAAAATACTGCAAGATCTCTCTTGTCTATGGAATCTTAACCAAAAAAGTCTAATACAGAGGAATAGAGAATAAATTGGTGTGCATTTATGTCAAATATTCTGGGTTAAAAACATTTTACTTTCATAGTTTTTATTTATAATGTACACAGATATTGAGTTTCTCACCTCTTTCAGAATTAATCATGGTTGGCTGTATTGTTCTCTGAGTCAATAAGACACTTGGCTTCCAAAATTGATGTTAACATCTTCCAGAGTTGCATGTATTCTAATGGAGGAGTGTTACCATGACCTTATCTTTTACCAATTCATAATTGAGACTCAAATATTTTCTACTGTGATATTCATAATTAATGTGTAACAGTAGATTTGGAGTTAAAGCTATGAATGTGTGAACTGTTATGGTGTCGCAAATTATGGCTTTGCATATTGAATAATTTCCTATATTAAATATGAATAAAATGTACATAGGCACATTTATGTGATAAATTTGGCAGAAAAGCAAAGAATACTGATAAAACAACCATCATGAGGAAAGGGAATGTTTCTCTTAAACTGTCTTTTTTATTATTAGTATCTACCAATTTATTTCTATATATTTCTCTGCTACTTAAATAATAATAACCGGTCTCAAATAACACATATTTACATTAACTTCTTCTGCATATGTTGCTTACTTAATCTGTATAGGGCATCTAATGTTTAAATGGATTAGTTTAAAATGAACTTTCAAATATTTTATTGAGACATGTTTAAATAGCAAAATGAAGAGGAGTATGTGTTCCTGTAACATTAGAGCAAGGAGGGGCATTTAAGATCATCTCTAATTCAATATCTTCATCTGGCAAATTGGACTAACTGATTGATGTCCAGAGAGATCAAATTTTTTGTTCAATGGCTCATAACTGTTAGAGGTAGAAGCAGGATTAGAACTCAGGCTACCAAGCTGCCTCTTGTGTTTGGTTTCATTTTAAAAACAGGATTGTGGGCCGAGCCCGTGGTGCACTTGGGAGAGTGCGGCGCTGGGAGCGCAGCAGCGCTCCCGCCATGGGTTCGGATCCTATATAGGGATGACTGGTGCTCTCACAGCGCTCACTGGCTGAGCGCGGTGGGGCTGGTCTCAAAAAGGACAATAAATAAATAAATAAATAAATAAATAACAGGATTGCCAAGTTGGAAACTACAATACCACTTTCCTATGTAAGGACTCTAAACCCAGTGCTTTCGACCCTCCTTGTGACACAAAGTTTAAGATAGCTGTCATCTTAACGTTTTGTTTCCCTTTGAGAAGAAGCCAGGATGAGCATTCAGAAATCTGAAAGGGAACAGGTATACTGTGATGTGTCTGACAGGAAAGACCCCTTTGCCCCCAACACTCAATAGCAAGTGTAACCTCTTAGACATCATCAGTACAGGTAAAAATAGTAATCCATTGTGAAAGGACAGTATCTCCAGTTTATCCTTGCTTCTCCTTCCTTCATATAGATGTAAAACTTCCCTGATCTATGTTTTTGTGGCTCAAGCTGGGACTTGACTTAAATCTAAACCATTAATGTGGTTTTGTTTGACTCAAGGTCCTGTGATGGTGGGTGAAAACACATTAACAATGTGAACTCAAAGGCATTTCCTGTCCTCAAATGAAAAGGCTCTGTGAGCTGGAGTTTAATTCATATTTATAGCTGCATGTTCCATTGTTACTCTTAATAAAATTCATCACTTTATGCCAAGTTATTAAGTGATAAATGGCAGTAAATAATATGAAACTCGAAAGCAGTCATTTCAATTTATGTTACTAAACAGCACTCTTGCTAAACAAAGAAAAAAAAATAAAAATCAAAATGGTTATCCTCTGATTACACCTGAAGATTTTTAAAAAGATTAAATCTATATAAAAATAGAAATATGTTAGTGTGATTTAATCAAGAGAATAAAAGGAAAACAATTTAATAATATTTACCTAGTACATGAAGGATTCATGGGGGAAAGAAAGGTGACCAATACCTTCCTTTTCAGACATATGTATTTCAGAACAGTAAGGGTTATTGAATAGTGGGATGGCTGGATCACTTGCTGTGTGCGTCCTTCCCCCGCTCCCGTCATTTATTCAATCAAAACTTTATTGTAAGCCAATTTCCAATTTGAAAAGGATTGGTGAGTGCATCAATAAAAAGAGATCTTTTATTTAGTAAAAATCCTGTATAAAAGATCATCAGAGCATCAGTTAGCAAGCTGTGTTGCTGGACTTCAAAGAAGTTTCATCTATAGAATAAGACTTGATAATAAGTATTGAAATACGATTCTCTGAATATTGGGCTATGCAGAAGTAAGATACAGAGGAGGAGATCGGATGCTTGCTTGCTGCAATGGCATTCTCCTTGGCATACTTAAGGCCAGGACAAACCAAGCATGGTTTGCAATTGAGTTAGAGAGGTGGAGGGGGCACCAGGTCCCCACTTCCTTCGATTAGTTTCGCATTCCGAGATCCACTCATGCAGTCATACAGACTTAAAGCCTTACAAATCATTTCAAAAGCATCTGTCCACAGTCTTTGAAAAGAAAATAAGAACTAACATTTGCTGAGAACTTGCACGTACGTACCGGGTACTCCACTGGGATCCTTAATATATATCAGATACCCACATCAACCCTAGGAGTTATGCATTTCTATGATCCTCATTTGTCTTGTGAAAAAACTGATGCAGAGAGAGTTCTAACTTTTGTGAGCTAGTTTGTAAATGGCAGAGCTGGAATCTAAATGCAAATGTGAAACCTTCAGAGCATTTGTTTTTCTTACTACTCTATGCTTCCTGTCTTATTATGTTTTCTTGAAAATAAATGTTTTTAACTAAAGGCACAAAGCCAAGCATTTAGTTGAACTACCTCTGGTGAATTTAAAAAGGATTCTATATATGTTATTACAGTTTTACTGAATGTCCTGGCTAGCATTCTTAATATTCAGCTCTATAGTCAGGTACTGAGGTATACCCGTGGATTAATTATTTTGTGCAATGGTGAATGTTTTAAGAATTGAACTGTTTTAATAGCTAAATTCAGGCATGCACATATGCGTGCGCATACACACACAGAACGGATAAAAGGACCTAATGTTATTGCAGGAAGCTTCAATATTTATGCCTGGTAAAGTGTATGGACAGAAATTTTCAATTAAGTAAGCAGAATAAAATAGCAAAATTAAAATTTAATCTAAACTAGTTTGAATGTTTAAGAATCAATAAAATTAATGTTATATTTAAATGAAGGTTAGGGATAAAAACCCTCCCTGCTTCACTCTGATGGGAAAGCCTGTCAGTTCCTTTTTCTATCTTATTCAGCCAAATATTGTTGATTGCATTATTGTGCTAGTCATGTTTGGGTTTGTGTCTTTAAGACACATGTGCATGTGGCTTGTTTAAAGCAAGTTGACATTAGAAAAGCACAATTTGGAGATTTTGGTTGGGCCATTCTTAACACTGTTCATTTCTATTATTACCTTGAATCCTTATTTTGTCCTGATTTTTGGCTTCCGCCTAAGACCCCACCTTCAAAATAAACTAAAATAACAACCTAGAATCTTTCTATAGTACCCAGACCCATTTAAATTGACTGAATCATTCCACACAAAATCATGCTACTAACAGATAAAAAAGCTACCACTATTCAAAGTCCACTTCTGGATAAAGAGTCCAAGGCAGGAGTCCAGGCTGCTTGTCCATATCTTGTTTCATTCCCCTTTCTTGACTTTCTTTGTAGACCTTCTCATCTTCACTCCAGTTATTATCTGCTGCTTTCCATCTTGAATTGGGGATAACAGTTCAATATTTTATTGTAAATTGAAAAATTATAATTGCATATGTTTAGAGGGTACAATATGATGTTTGATACATGCATATAGTGTGGAATGATTAAATCAAGCTACTTGATATATCCACCACCTCAAATAGTTTTTTTTTTTTTCTGTGCAGAGGATATTTGAAATTTACTCTTAGCAGTTTTCAAGAATATAATACATTATTATTACCTATAGTCACCATGCTGTGCCATCAATCTCAAAAAACTTATTTCTCTTGTCTAGCTGAAATATTGTACTGTTAAACCAACATTTTCCCATCACCCCACCCCCAGGCTCTTATAACCACCACTCTACTCTCTGTTTCTACGAGTTCAGTTGTTTTAGATTCTACATGTAAGCATAATCATGCAGTATTTGTCTTTCTGTGACTGCTTATTTCATCACTTATCATAATGTCCTCCAGATTCATCCATTTTGTTGCAAATGACAGAATTTACTTCTTTTCTTAAGGTGAGTAGTATTCCATTGTTTGTGTATGTGTGTGTGTGTGTGTGTGTGTGTGTGTGTATACATTTTTTAATCCATTCATCGCTTGATGGACACTTAGGTTGATTCTATATCTTGGCTCTTGTGAGGAATGCTGCAATGAACATGGTAGTGCAGATATCTCTTTCAAATACTGATTTCTTTTCCTTTGGATAAATACCCAACATTAGGACTGCTGGGTCATATGGTAGTTCTCTTTTGGTTTTTTGAGGAACCACGATACAGTTTTCTGTAATGCTATACTAATTTAAATTCCCACCAACACTGTACAAGGGTTCCCTTTTCTCCACATCTTCACCAACACTTGTATTTTGTCTTTTTTGTAATAGCTATTCTGACTGTCGTGAGGTAGTATCTTTTTGTGGTTTTAATTTGCATGTCCCTAATAGTGATTCATTTATTGGCTCTTTATCCTGTTCCATTGGTCAATGTGTCTATTTTTATGTTAATTATGTTATGTTTTGATTGCTATAACTTTCTAATATAGTTTGAAATCAAGTAGTGTGATGCCTCCAGCTTTGTTCTTTCTGCTCAAGATTGTTTTGGCTATTCGGGGTCTTTTGTGGTTCCATATGAATTTCAGGATTTTTTTTTCTATTTCTGTGAGAAATGCCTTTGGGATTTTGATAGGGATTGCATTAAATTGGTAGATTACATTGCGTAATATGAATATTTTAACTATGTGAATTCTTCCAATCCATGAACATGAAATATCTGTCCATTTATTTGTGTCTTTTTCAATTTATTTTATCAATGTTTTATAGTTTAACAGTTTTCAGTGTATAGATTTCACCTCCTTCGTTAAAAGTATTTCTAAGTATTTTCTTTGTAGCTATTATAAATAAGATTGTTTTCTGGACTTATTTTTCAATAGTTCCTTATTAGTGTATAGGAATGTTACCGATTTTTGTATGTTGATTTTGTATCCTACATCTTTACTGTACTCATTTATTAGTTCTAACAGTTTTTTGGTGGATTCTTTAGGGTTTTCTGTATATGATATTGTGTTATCTGCAAACAGAAACTTCTTCCTTTTGTGTTTGGATGTCATTTATTCTTTTCTCTTGCCTAACAAGCAATGTAATGTTTAATTTCTATTCTGAAGATGTTAAGCACTGTTTCAGAGCATGGATTTCCCTATCTGCCTATAACTTGACTCAAGGAAATCCTGGGGAAGAGGTACCTCATACTTCATTTAAAGCCCTGTTAGACTGACCAGCCAAGCTCATGCTTTGCTTAACTCCCATCTGAGAGAGGAGGTGGGCAGGATCAATTTGCGTGTCTGACTTCCTCACTTGGGTCATGGGCTGTATATGCTACTTTCTCCTTGATTACAGCAGTGACTTTGTATGACTCATGCCTTCCAGTCACTCAGGGTAATCTTGGTTAACATAGTTTTCATTGCTTACCTCTGTAGATGTAGAACACACAGATTAGCAATTGCATCTCTATTCATCTCAATATATGCATATGAAGCTGCTTTTTAAGAATAAATTCTTCATGTTCACTTACTTTCTCTTAAAAGCAAAAGGTTAGAAAATTCTAGGGATACAAGGGTGTGACTCAGTCAGCTACAATAATATGGCTACTATCGCACATTTCTAATGGGTCCAAATGCAGTTACCCAGGTGTTAGGATAAGAACAAGGTAAAATTAATTGAAGAAACATTACAGGAAATGTATTGTTCTAGCATTTTCTTTGTTTTTAGCTTAAAGCAAGCATCTAAAAGTTTTCTAAAGTATTATTTTGCTTCTCTTGTTTTCTTGATGTTAACTCAATCTTAAGTGTAAGCTGGAAATATATAGAACTGAAAACCCACTAGAAATTACATTCTTGGTTATTTTATTACCTATCAGTAAGAAGATTAAAAAGGCTTAGCATCAATTATCTAACTAGATAACCAATGGAAAATAAAATTACATCCAAATGTAATGGTGATAATTAGCATGTGAATGCTGCTGGAGACCTTATTCGCTTGCCCTGTGATTATACCTTCATTATACCCCACTGAAGATATGGCGTGCCATGATTCTTAGGATAAAGCTCAATGTAGCAGCAATATTATACAAAGAAGTTGGAATGTAACAGATGAAATTGTGCCAATTAAGCACATGTAATTCTGGGACTAGTCAAATTTGTTCATACCAGATTGCCTAGCTAGTGTAAACCATATTTGCCTAGTTCATCCGATAATGGTTTTACCCTGTGTTTAATCTTATCCAAGTAAGTGGAAGTTAGGCCATGGACAAAAAGATACCAATCCTATTATTTTAGTTATTTCTGGTAGTAGTGTTTTTTTTTTAATTATTATTATTGTTGTAACATAGTTGATTGTACATATCTGTGGGGTACAGAGTTGAATATCAATATCCGTGTGTAATATGTGATGTTTAAATCAGGATAATTTGTATATTCAACACTATACAATGTAATCATTTTTTTGTGGCCTATACCTATTCCTCCTGTACCCTCCCTCCTCCTCCCCCTTTCCCACCCCTGGTAACCTCACTTCTGTTCTCTCCTTTTGAAATTTCAATGTATTATTGTGATTGTTGTATCTTTTTTTTTTTTTTTTTTTTTTTTTTTTTTTTTTTTTTTTTTTTTTTTTTTTTTTACTTGTTTATTTTTTTTTTAGCTCCCACTTATGAGTGAGGACATGTGGTATTTCTCTTTCTGTCTGGAACTATTTTTAAGGGCTTGTCCATGAACAAGGCTGTAAGTTTTACTACTGCTCCTTGATCAGAAAATGAATCCATTTAACCTAATGTGGCATAGGCTGTCCTCCTGGGCTGCACTATCCTTCTTGCCTCTCTTCACTGGCTCATTTGTACTCGTCTTTTAATCCAAGGGAAAGCCTTCCTGTTCTGCTCCTTCCCTGCCACACCTCCTAAAATTTAGGTTAGGTGACTCTCTTAGGTGCACTTCTCTCAGAGCCTGTAAGAGACAGGTTATAGCATTGCATTTCAAAGGTCAGATTCACAAATGTGCAGAGATGTCATTTCAGATGACAACGTTCTGACATGGAAGGGATGTGTGACAACCAACAGTAGTTTAGCATGGTTCCCTTAGTCTTTCTCAGTCCCGCAGAGAGGCTCTGACTGATGGACCCAGATGTCAGTAGGTGGGTCTCATCAATTCTAAGGAAACACCCACGAATTTTTAAAACATTTTTGTACACTCTTTTTTTTTTTGTAAGTTAAACATTGCTGTTATTTATCTTAAACAATTAATCTTCAGTTTATCATGATTTTTCTGTATATACCATATTTAACTAACTTGTTTAAACCCTTGGGCAGCTGCTTACATGGTCCAGGTTTCTTTTTCACATAAATCCCCCTACACTGTGTCTCACACAGTCACATATCAGTGTTTCTACTTTTTTGTCATGTGCACCTGACTGTACTGACTGTAAGCTTCTTGAGGGTGGCCAAAGGGTTTTGTTCATCACTAAATTACTAAATATCTGAAATAATCCCCAGCATATAGTAGGTGTTCAGGGTTATGGGTTGATTGAATGCACAATGGCTAGTGTTCATTGGATGATTTTAGTATATGGCATCGTGCTAGTCACTGTCCCCCATGGTTATGAGGTAGTTACTATAGTTATTGTAATTTTATGGATTAGGAAACCAAGCTCCAGAGAGTTAAAATTGCCTAAGGTCACAGAGCAAGTAGGTAGCTGAGTGAAGATAAGACCTAGGATGCTCTCAGCTCAAAGCCCTTGACCTTAGCTGTTATAAATAATGTCTCTGATATCTGAATTTCTCTATTCAAGGAAAATAGAGACCTGGGGCACTATAGAAAGCAAGGCTTAAGCCTGTTAGCACAAGAATCTAGGATGGGCTATCATTTGTCTTCAGACTATAGTCTATGAAACCAGGGAGATACTATCTAAGAAAAGTAACCCTGTGGAGAAAAGATGATAGAGATTGACAGACAGTCCCACTGAACCATCAGATTGAAGGGGCTAGGCAAACAGAGTCTCCAAATATAAGACCATGCCAAGGAAACTGGCAAAAAGCAAGGAGGTTCCAAGCAGAGGGATGAAGCCAGAGTCTCTAGGGATTATTGAACTGGAAAAAATAGCTATGGCAGAGCGTGCATTTGTAAGGGTGCCAATCAGCTCAGACAGCTGAAGGACCATCCATCCATTCAGATAGTGCTCATTATTGAGAACTTCTCTTGGTCAGCCACTGAAGATACAGAGATAAGCTCCTGGAGTAACAGAGAAGGAGACTCTACACACTTGCACAGACTTTGGTACACAGTGAATGCTCACACTGGCTGCCTAGCAAGCATAGATGCTAATAGTAGACGCTCTTATTGAGCACTTACTATGAGCCAGACACTGTTCTAAGTGCTTTTTGTGCTCTAAAATCAACCCTCGCAACAACTCTTTGAGGTAGGTGTGATTAGCATCATCATGTTACTGATGAGGAAATGGCAGAGAGAAGTTGAGGGACTTGCTTGAGATCATACAGCTAGCCAAGGTCAGAGCTGGCATTTGAAACTAGGAAGTCTGACTGCAGTGTTTGAGCACATAACTTTTAATTTTTTTTGATAATGTGAACGTTATTATATTTTCTACACTATAAAGGTACTGTTTTTTTCATTTTTAAATTAATTTATTATTAGCATATTCATCTTTACAAATCATAATCTTCAGATGCACTAACTTTCTGTTTCCCTAGATTCACTTCCATCCAATGGCATTTATTCATTCATCACATCTTTACTGAGAACTTAGTATATGCTTAGCACTGGGGTAGATGCTAAGGGTGTAACAGTGAAGAAGATAGGCAAGATTCTAATATCAATATAGTGGGACTGTTAACTGACCCAAGAGATGAGAAAAAAGAATGACACCCCACCTTCCACCTGTAAGATCCCAACCATGTCTCTTCTCTATTGCTAAAAGCTGCACATGCTTCCCAGTAAAAGCCAATATTGAATCAAGAGAAACTCCATACACTTTTATGACTCAGAACTGCTAGGACTTTGGTTTGAGTCCCTTCTGTGTTGGGATTTGCTAGTGTATGTGTGACACACAATTCAGCCAGTGTATGAAATGGAATTTATACAGAAAATATTTAGTTTCTGCAAGCAAGAATTTTAATTTGACAGCAAGCATATTAATCAATAATCTGTGGCCTCACTACTGCCCATAGACAAAACCACCTTGCGCGAGTACACTGAAGAGCATTGATCTGCACCTCTCTCAGGCAGTCTCCAGCAGAGTCAGCAGAGGACAAGAAGGTACACATTAAAATAAAAAGACATATCTAGATGAATTTGTCTTTTACTACATTATTATGGTAAATACTTAGTATTTTTAAAAACTTTTTATTAATTTTTGAATTTTTTAAAATTTTACTTCTCAATATACATTGTAGTTGATTTTCATGCCCCTTTACCTGTTCCTCTCAACCCCCTTCCCCCCCGACATCATATCTGTTCACTGGACTTAAATAATTCAAGGAATTTTTGTGGGTATTCTGTCTTCTCCCCCTCCTTTATTTGTTTGTGTTTTTATTTATTTATTTATTTTTAGCTCCCACAAATAAGTGAGAACATGTGGTATTTCTCTTTCTCTGCCTGATTTGTTTCACTTAATATAATTTTCTCTAAGTCCATCCATGTTGCCGCAAATGGTAGTATTTCATTCTTTTTTATACCAAAGTAGTATTCTGTTGTGTAGGTGTACAACAGTTTCCTTATCCACTCATCAGGTGATGGATATTTGGGCTGGTTCCAACTCTTGGCTATTGTAAATAGAGCTGTGATAAATATTGGAGTACAGGTATTCCTTCAACATGATGATTTCCATTCCTCTGGGTATATTCCCAGCACTGGGATAGCAGGGTCATAAGATAGATCTATCTGTAATTATTTGAGGAAGCTTCATACCATCTTCCATAGAGGCTGCACCATTTTGCAGCCCCACCAACAGTAAATGAGAGTTCCTTTTTCTCTGCAACCTCACCAGGACTTATCATTCTCAGTCTTTTGGATGTTAGCCATCCTAACTGGAGTGAGATCGTATCTCAATGTGGTCTTGATATGCATTTCCCAGATGCTGAGTGAGGCTGAGCATTTTTTCATGTGTCTGTTGGCCATTCGTATATCTTCTTTTGAGAAATACCTGTTCAGATCCTTTGCCCATTTTTTAATTGGGATATTTGTTTTTTTGCCGTAAAGTTGTTTCAGTTCCTTGTATATTCTGGATATTAATCCTTCGTCAGATGTATATTTTGGAAATATTTTCTCCCACTCTGTTGGTTGTCTTTTCAGTCTGGTGATTGTTTCTTTTGCTGTGCGGAAGCTTTTTAGTTTGATATAATCCCATTTGTTTAATTTCCTTTAGTTGCCTGTGCTTTTGGGGTCCTATTCATGAAGTCTGTACCCACTCCTACTTCCTTGAATGTTTCCCCTATGTTTTCTTTAGGGAGTTTTATTGTTTCAGGATGTATATTTAATTCTTTAATCCATTTTGAGTTAATTTTGGTGTATGGTGAAAGGTATGGGTCTAGTTTCATTCTCCTCCATAAGAGTATCCAGTTTTCCCAGTATTATTGCATGGTTTTATTAGTTAAAATAAAAGTGGAGCTGATTAAAGCCTTAGAGAACAAGGTAAATGGACATGTAAAATATCCTTGCTTTCAAGTTCAATGGTGAATAACTGAAAACTCAATTTTTAGGAATAGCAACAAGAGGGAAGTAAACACTATATTTTGTAAAGCGGATTTCATCTGGACCATGTGGGAAGCCCTTCTGCAGTGGAATACAGGCTATTATCTGGAAAATATATTGTACTTATCTCAGAATCGGGCAAAGGATTTCATACTGCATCTCCACTTTGAGTCATTTTAATCCTCATCCCATCTCTTTAATTCTGGTTTCAATATCCATTTTATTTTATTGGCTTAGGTGTTGGGAACCACAAATGCCAGAAATCCATATTTCGGATTAGCCAACTTGAAGCACCTTTGAATTCCAATGTACAGATTTTGACAGGGAGACTGGGGCTGGGGTAAATTCTGAGAGATATCTGGAGTTGAATTAATTCCAGCAAGAGTGTTAATCTGTAGCTGAGGTCGCCAGACCAGAGCAAAAAGCGACCCAGGAGGGAGCCAGATTAGCAATTGTAGGTGAAAGCAGTGGTAATTAAGAGGACCATCTTTTGCGTAAGCCAGATCTGTGCCAATGCTCTACTCTAGGAACTAGGAGTCATGAGGCCTTGGGCAAGTTAATTAACCTCTCAGAGCATCCGTTTCTGGAATTACTGAAGGGTTTTACACGGAGGGAGGATATAGTCAGATATCTGCTTCAGGAAAATTTCCTGAGCATCTGCATGGAGAGTGGGTTATAGGAGGCAAGGTGGGAGGCAGGAACAGAGTAGAGACCTGAGCTCTGTTGAGGAAATCAGTGCCTCCAAATGCAGGCTCTTTTATGTGCGTTGCCCAGCATCTGGCAACGCTGGTGCATCAATGATTCACCATATACAGTACTTACTTCAGGTTTGGCAAGTAGCCAGGGATCAGTGAGGAAAGCTACCCCTCCTCTCCGCTCAGCACACAGGGCCCATTCAGTGTCATTCCTTTAGACTACGGCTGGGCTTCTTGCCCTCCAATCCCTGGGCTCCACCAGCCCTGGGGAAATGACAGACCCTGGGAATCAGAGAGACAGTGCCCTTCCTCATCATGCTCAGCTGCCCTACTGTCTAGGAGGTCATGGATTGTCCCAGAGTCAGTGCAGCTTTTCGTGCATTTGCTACTAGGGCTTCGTGGATGTAAACTCTGTCTGCCCCTGGCTGCCCAACAGGATGTGGGCAGCCTGCATCTCTGCTGGACTGGAGCCAAGATGCAAAAGCACAGCGCCTTCGAGCTCCCTGCCTGCAGAAGGGCTTGTCCCTACTCACTGGGACAGTGCTTGTTTGCGAGGGAGATTTTAAGTAGTTTTTGGTGTTTCCCAGGATATTTTTTTTCTGCTCTGTCTTTGGAGATGCTCTTTAACAATAGCACAACAAAACTAAGGCCCATGTCTCTTTGTCGACTGAGGGCACAGAGAAATGCTACAGTAAAGAAACCTGTTTAACTTTCCTTAAACCAGTTTCCTCACTGTATTTGGCATTGAACCCATTTCCCATACATCTGTGAACAGCTCCATTGAAATGACTTGGAGAAATTCTATTGTAATGAATCCAAGAGGGGCAGGAAGGATTTGGGGAGTGTGGTGTCATGGAGACAGACCTGGTTTTGGAGTAAGCTTTGTACTTTAATCTCCATGTGACTGGACAAGTTAGTTAACCTTCCTGAGCCTCTGTTTCCTCACCTGTAAAACTGAGGTAAACACTTAACTTGAGGATTGTCATGAGGATTACCTGAGATGAAATAGGTAAATTTCCTGTACATAAGAAGCAATTGGTAGTTATTATTTCTGCAGTATGGCCAATCACAAATCTAGTCTTCCAAGAATTAGTTCTCCTGGTACAATTGTATTCACTCACTAAGGCTTTAGTTGCAAAACTTTCAACTGACCCAAATATGATTTATTTGACACAGAACAACAATAGGTTGATTTCAGGTGCAAGGGAAGAGGCAGAACATGAAGTAGTTTTCTTTTTCCTCATGAAAATGAGGTTACATAGAAACTTGGATCTATGCTTCCTAATAAAGAAAAATGTAGGCACACCTTTTAAAAAAAGATTCCTAGTCTTCAAGTCTGTGACATTAATAGTTAACAAATTTTGTCAGTTCATCATCGTTTCTGTTCTTCTACCTACATAGAAAAATAAGGCACTGGACTTGAGGTATAAGGAGGTTCTGATTAATAGGGAAAGTAGTTTGATTTCTGGGGCCCCTTACTTGCCTAAAACATTTCCCCATCTACTGGCTGTTGCTTGAAGTCACATATCACAAAACTCTTCTTTCCATAGTTGACTATAAAAGCTGCTGCATAGATGATGGATGGACAGATGGATGCATGGATGAATGGATGACTAGATACAGTACAAAGTTCCAATGCTGTTACCTTGATAAATTGTCTGTTTACACACAGCAACCTTTTCCTTATCTGAAGATATCTATTTTGTAGCCTCAAAATCATCTCTCCTCCCAGCTGTACTTCCTTCCCCTCTTTCTGCTGCTCTTGCCTATATGTCAGTCTGTTTCCCAGTCCTCTGATCCCCTGCCTGCCTCACTTATTTAAGCAGATTCCTTATCCACAAACATCTCCGCTAGGGAAAGTCTAATCCTCAGCCCATGCAATCGGACCTGTCAAAAGTGTACCATGGACACTGTATTCTCAGCAGCCCCTACCCCATTTGCCCTTGCCATGCTTTTGGAGTTCGGAGGCCAGAGTACAGGAAGGTTCCTAGTTTTGTGACGGGAGGGGAGCGAGAGTGGGAACAAACGTCAGCAGATGACACTCCCTGACATCGCTTCCCCTTTCACAGAAGCGGTGTTTTGTTGCTTGCTTTCCCACAGCTGAGCTTGTCATAAAGGAGCTCTGTTCTCTGAGAGTTTGTTAATTGCAGCATCGTTGGGTTAAAAAAAAAAAAAAAAAAAAAAACTTTCAAGAATGTAGAGAATCTTGTCTTCATTCATTTTGATATGTAGTCACTTACTGAAATGTCAGTTTCCAATCTTATTTTTGATACATCAAAAATTATCAACTTAAAGTCAAACCGACATACTCACATTTCCATTATTTAAATAACCCTCTATGCTAATTAAGTGTAAATTACTTTAGATATATCAGGTTACAGCACTGCATATCACCCAACAGTTATATAATCTTTTGAATTCTGTCAAAACAGTGTTACCATTTTTGGGGGGGAATCTCTGTTAATATCTAGTGAATATCTAGGCCCCTCAGTGAAATTTTTTTGACAACTAATTTTCTAGTGTAGCAGATACCAGTTATACTTGGAGTTGGCTTTGATCCTTTGATCTGGTGATGTGAGTGTGAGAGTGGGAGAGGGAAAAGGCTGAGTATAGTTCGCTTGGTGATTTATATAGCTCCTTTCACAGGATTAGAGAGAGAATCCTAAAGAAAACAGCATTGTTTGAAGCCATAATAATTAGGAGGTCTCTCGTTAGCTGGACTAAATTCCAAAGTGATCCCAGTGGCTTGGAAGTACGAGAGTCCATTTCATTCTGTGCTTAAGAAGCATTCCCCTGAAGGAATCCTGCTGATTAAGGAAGAACTTCCTGGTGGTAATTAATTAATTGCATGCAACACTTTAATTTAAAATGAGTCACTACAGTTTCGGAATAAATAAACTCCTCTAAACTGTGAAAGTAAAATGAAAATAAATGTTGATGGCCATATTGCCAACTTTGTCTGTGCATCTAAGTGTATTCCTTTTGGACTCTTAGTACTAATGGTGCCAGGACCACAGCCTGTGTAGCTAAGTGCATTCAGCTCAATCTCAGAGCCCACACTGATCTCCTTAAACCAGGCTTCCACGCCCACCACGTGGATTGTCAGGGAAACCCAGTTAGAGGGGGCTCGGCAAATCTGTGTCATCCTCTTCTAAACCCTGAGGCAGGGCAGCAGCATTTGCTCCTCCATCAGGTAAATTTTCTCAGGGCACCTGAAGCCAGAGGCTTCTGTGAGAAGCAGAGGTCATGACGGGGAAGCTGACAGCATTTTCATCCTATGAATCTTAATCTTTGGTATGCAAGTTCAGTTGTGCATTTTTATTATCGCTACTAACTGGGTACTTCTAGAAAGTGAAGTTTGTCTGATCTAGTTCCAGGCTTGCAAGAGTGCTGCTTACAACGGGGCTTCTCTATCTACTTACTCCTACATGCTGCAGCGCCTTTCCTGAACCTCCCACACATACTCCATCTCCATCTGAATCTGCTCTAATTTTCCTGGCCCCAGTCTTGGCACGGTTTTCAGACTTATCTAGGCTTTTGCCCTGTGGTAGATGACGATGTTTCCGTTCGGCTTCTAGAATGTGCTATAAGCTCTTCCATCACACAATCTCACCTGCACCTATAGGATTATAGGTTGAGTATCCCTTATCTGAAATGCTTGAGACCAGAAGTGTTTTGGAGTTTGGATTTTTTGGGGGGGATTTTGGAATATTTGTGTATACATTATGAGATATCTTGGGGATGGGACCTAAGTCTAAACATAAAGCTTATTTATGTTTTATGTATATGTTATACACATAGCCCGAGGATAATTTTATACAAATTTTTAATAATGTTGTGCATGAAACAAAGTTTGTTTACATTGAACCATTGGGAAGCAAAGGTGTCAGGTGTCGAATTTTAAACTTGTGGTGTTATATCAGCACTCAAAAAATTTCAGATTTTACAACATTTTGGATTTTAGATTTTCAGATTAGGTATGCTCTTTCTGTATTATAAAAAGCCTCAGCAGCTGGATACTGGTCAACTAAGAAAAATATTTCAAATCTTGCCTTCCTTTTTCCAGCTCCTACTTCCCTAAGGTTTCAGACTCTGGTATGGTATCATAGTTCTCTCTCTCTCTCTCCCCCCTCCCCCATTTGGACTCGATGGCTAAACTCCAGCCTTTTGTCCACAGCTAACTCAGAAATGCCACAGACTGCAGTGCTTGTAGATGTGTCAGGGCTTTAGTTCTCCAAGCCACAGCTAGAGGAGGCTGCCTTGAAGAACCCACTCCTGACCTCTGGTACAATGTAGTACAATTCATGGAAAGGGACTGAACACTTTTCATCCATCTCCAGTCATTGCTTAGTGCTTTCTGGGGGCCATCAGATCCTACCTCATACTGAACACTAAGCCCAACCTTGGACTGACCAGCAGCTGGGACATGGCTCTTTCTTCTTCAGCACACCCATGACCCTTTGCTTGCCCCCAGTTCTTTAATTCCAACCTGTGTAAGGGTTACTTGGCTGAATTTCTCTCAATAGAGCATGAGCACCTCAAGGGTGGATGAAGCCTTAGTCACTCCATTCCTTCCTATAGCATCTAATGTATTAAAGGATCTCAACAAAGAGTTTCTGAAATTAATTCATTCTGTCGTTGCTATCTATTGTGGCAAAACTCTAGGAAAGAATAAACAGCAAAGACACAAGAGGGGAGAGTAAATATGAAGGGCAGGCTTAAGTCTCTGAGAATCTGTCTGTGGAAACCGTATCTTGAAATCGTTCTTGAACATGTAGCATTATGGATTTAACATTATCAAGCCTCTCCTTAGAAGTTGGCCTTGGTTAATATCATTGGCTTTGTTCATATTTGAAAATCCCACCCCTTTGTATATTCATCATAAACAAAAAATATTCAGAAATTTGCAACTTTATAACGACGTTGGGCCAGGTTACTAGTTTGGGGGAGGAGAGAAAGGCATTCTTAGAGGCCAAGGGAGAATTCAGATTTTGTCTGGGTGCATTATCATTTCTTTCTCAATCAGGCCACCTTCCTTAGTTGCTAGACAATATTGTAGCTTTTGTTTTGACACTCAATGTCTAATAACCAAATAAAGTCAGCCAGCATAGTTTTATTTTCCTTGTTATTTTTAATAAAACTTTGTTATACACAGATGATAGTAAGCATCCTTGGGCTCGGAGACAAATTGTTGATCTTGTTTTGGTGAAAATTCATGATTTATTAAGTGCACAATTATTAGCTGTCCATCTTAGATCATCATGGAAAACATTTGTCTAAACTGGGGTCTGATAAAAGAACATTTTATCAGTCAGCTTATGCTGTGGTAACAAAAAAATTAAGTGGCTATTAATAGCAAAAGTTGATGTCATGCTCACACTTCATGTCCACTGAGGGTTGGCTGCAATTCCTACAAAGAAAGGCTGTTGCTATGGGTGTTGGGAGGTAAAGCATCACTGTGTTGCTGATGATAATTCTTTCACATACAAAACCAAAATCCACAACATTGGTGAAGGCCCAATCACAGACTACATAGAAAAATTAATTGATTTCTAGCCCATACATATTGCCATCAAATACACACACACACACACACACACACACACACACGTTACTGCTAATTGGAAGACAACTTGTTTGGTCTGGAATTCCTAAAGATGGAGGTGGCAGCAGAGAGAACAAGTAGCACATTCCTTTCAGACAATACATCCAGTTTTCTCATCAGTAACCTAAGGATAATCATAACACCTATGTCAAAGATTGTTTTTGAGGATGCAACATGATAATGTATGTACAGTACTTCAATAGGGCAGGGAACATAGAGAGTCGTCAAAAATGTTAATTCACACTGTTGTTGTAAAGCTGTCACCCAACCAGTTTTTTTTTTTTTCCTTTTTGTCTTTTTTTACTGACCATTAATGGGATCGCAACCCTCGGTGTTGCGCCCGCACTGCGCTCAGCCAGTGAGCGGGAACCGGTCTCCACATTGGATGCGAACCCTCCAGTGCTGGCCCTCACCCAACCAGTTTTTGAAAGTGGAGTCAGTGCTATGCTTTATATGCCAAGGGGATGTTCTAGAGTCTCCTCAGTGAGTGTGCAATTAGCATTGATTATCTAGAACTGGGGTTGTGATCCTTCACCCCAGTTCTAAATTCCTTTCTCAGGTCACTGTACATACCTATCATTGAGATAACTAGTCAGGACTGCCCATATTGCCTGGGGCCCAGAAATGAAATGGAGTAAAATTCAACTCCAGTATGGCCCAAATTAGAATTTTATAACAGTCTCTGTTTATTGAGTGCACTTCTGTGTACCTAGCATCATTCCTGGTTGTTAAGATACACAGTCTTATTGAACCTACAGAATAACTCTAAAGGTAAGCACTGCCATTAGCACCATTTTGCAGTACAGGTAAATGAAGCCCAGAAAGGCTAGGCACTTGCCTTTCCTAGCTAGGAAGTGGCAGGGCTGGGAATCTAAATTAAGCTTGTCTGAGCTCATAGCATGATCTCTAACATCCAAGACCTGAGAATATTGTAATATTAGCAATAATTGTATAAAATTCCCTTCTATTTCTCATTTTTTAGTATTTCCTGAAGGGTTTTATATCTGTTATGGCCTCAAAGAAAAGACTATGAAAATCTCTTTTAAAGCTAAAATGATTATAAGTAAATTTTCCTCATATACTTAAAAATTTATTAAGGCACTATTATGAAAATTCCTGTTCAGGATTAAACTGTTCTATTTATAGTGCTTGATAAATTACTTTGATACACTTAGCTACCTCTTCTTTAGCATTTCCTAAAATTAAATTTTTAGTTTAAGCAGAGAACACTGACAAAAATGAGGCTTCAAAATAAAATGACTGCATCCAGAAATCTGTATATAGCTCTAAGATTTCTGAATGTCTCAACATTTTAATTCCTATCATGGATATAAGCTTGGACTTAAAATATCTATAAATTCACTTTGAATCATATATTTAATTATTATTTTTTATGCCTTGCCGAATTTGATTCTACTCTGTCTCTTCACCATAGCCTTGCTTTCACTGACACTGAAGTGACACTAATCATGAGACCAGGTTGGAATTCATCTTAGTTATATGCATATATACGTGTATGCTGAGGTGGTATTAGCAATGTACCCCTGTACCGGATTTAGCAGTTTTGGAGAAAAACTTGGCAGAACTCAAATAGCGTGAGATTTTATGTTAGATTGTGTTAAATATTATTCCTGACCTGGCTACATACTCACTGTGTGACTCTAAACATATCATTTGATCTTAGTGATCCTTCACTTCCTCATCTGTAAAATGGGACTGATAATACATTCTTCCCAGGAAAGAAGATATGATGTGCATTAAGGGCATAGTCCAATGCTTGGGACAAAATAAGCATGCACTGTTATTGAAAATAGGAAAAATTGTTGATTACAATGATTCTAAACAACACTGCCATCTCTTATATCAATAGAAAAGAGAAAAAGTGGACTGCTTTCAATGCACAATGTAAAAGGAACTTTTCAACACAGTGTGTATATGTATGCACACACATTTCTATATACACTTGCACTTGCACACTAGGACACTTAATCAGTAGATCATTTTTAAAGGACGTGTGGAGAAAGGGTAACTAAAATTGGGCTGCTTAAATGAGATTCTCACCATGTCCTCCCTCTGCTCAAGAACAATGAATCATTCTTTAAAATTAAGTTAGAAGTCCTGTTTACTTCATTTTTGTTTGTATGTTAAAATTATTTGTGTTAGTTTATTTTAATTATTTTAAGACAATGACTATATTAGGCACAGTGGTTGGCACTTTCACATAAATGATCTTATTTAAGCCTCATAACAACCCTAAAATGTAGGTGGTATTGTCCCTATTTTTAAAAGTAGCTTCATTGAGATATAATAGACTTGCAATAAACGGCACATTTTTAAGTGTAAAACTTGATAAGATTTAACTTATGTACAGACCCATGAAACCATGACTACAACAGAGAGAGTAAAACTTTCTATTACCCACAGAAGTTTCCTCATACCACTTTGTAATCTGTCCCTCATCTATCCTTGCCATTGCTCTATCCCAAGCAACGACCGATCAGATTAGTAGATTAGTTTACATTTTTTACCGTTTTTTAATATAAATTCTATAATATTTAGTATTTTGTATGGCATTTTTCACCTAGTATAATGTTTTCAAGGTTCATCCATATTGTATCATGTACTGGCAGATCATTTCTTTTTATTGCTGAATAATATTCCATTGTACAAATGTTGATGGACATTCGATTTGTTTCCACTTTTTGGCTATGATAAATAATGTTGCTGTCAACATTCATGTATACATTTTGAGTGGACATATATTTTTTTTGTTTCTGTTGGGCATATAGACATAAATGGAATTGCTAGGTCATATGGTGATTCTGTGTTTTACTTTTAAGAAACTACCAGACTGTTATCCAACGTGGCTGCAAAATTTTACATTCCCACCATGTTTTTTAAGTATATGAATAAACTGACTTGGAGAATAGGAAGAACTTGCTTTAAGGCCACACTGCTAGTTGGTGGTGTCATACCCATATTTCCCAGAGTGTGTCATTTCAAAAATCCAATCCAGGTGATGGTGAGCTCCTTCAGGATAGAGATGTTTCTCAGACTTAGTTACATTATAGTATAGGTAGGCACTGAGACGGACTGCTCGATTCACATCCCAGCTCTACCATTTACTGGTTGTGTAAAACTAATTGAGCAAGATTCTTAATCTCTCTGTTCTTCAATTTCTTACATCTAAAAGTGGGCATACTGGCATACTAATAATGATAGCTACCTCATAGGATTGCTTTGTGATTAAATAAATTAATAGGTAAAATATTTTGCTCAATCCCTGACACATGTAAAGCGTTCAATAAAGGTTTGTTTTCATCATTATCATTACTCTTGTTGCTATAATTTGCACCCAGTACAGAGCTGGGCTCATGATAGATGTGAAGTCAACTCTCCTTAGTAATCAAACCAACACGTTGCTCTACGATGCGTGGATTGACATCTGGTTCCAGGAGGAATACTTTATTCATGTCTCAAAATAATGTAGTGCTGTGTATATAGAAATGAGTAAGGGACTTTCCTACTTTTGAGACTCTTAGTCTAGCATAGTAATTCTTAACATTTTGGCTTTGAGCATTGAATGAGAGTTACAGAACTTCCCTCTAGGAAAGTTCACATGCACAAATAACTTTGCAACTCATTTCCGTGGTTGACTCTACTAGATAAAGACATGAGAACTAGCATTTAGTACACATCTCCTCTGTGATAGGCATTCTGCTAGGCACTTTACATCCGGGGTTTCATTTAATTCTCATAATAGCTCTACAAGGGAAGATTTATCACTTTAGTTCCTAAAAGAGAAAGCTAAAAACCAGAATGAAGTAGGTTTCTCAATGTCACAGCAGTGGTGATGCTTGCTCTATTTGAAAAGCCATTTCTCCTCTGTCATCTTTTTTACTCCTTATTTTTTTTAAATTATAAATTCAAGAACCCTTAAAGTTGGAATTGTTTTATAACTTCTTCCATGATTTGACAGTACATTCCAGCATTTTGCATAATTGGAGAAGTCAGTCGGTAGGTGACTCTAGCTGGCTGTAGTAGAAACCAGTATGTCATCTATTTATGGAAAGTTTCCTCTGTTTCCTATCCTTTTCCTGGATATCATTTTTTTTTCATTTTTATATGTTTAATTTAATTTAATTTAATTTTTTAAAGTCAATTTTAATGTCTGTAAGTATATTTTCTTTTTTTAAAATTTTATTTTATTTTGTCAATATACAATGTGGTTGATTATTGTGGCCCATTACCGAAACCTCCCTCCCTCCTCCCTCTCCCTTCCCTCCCAACAACCTCATATCTATTTGCTACTAGTGTAAACGGGAAGGAATTGTGATTGCTCTGTCTTCTTCCCTCCCCCCAGAGTTTATTTGTGAATTTATTTATATATTTTTAGCTCCCACAAATAAGTGAGAACATGTCATATTTCTATTTCCGTGCCTGACTTGTTTCACTTAATATAATTCTCTCCAGGTCCATCCATGTCATTGCAAATGGCAGTATTTCATTCTTTTTTATAGCTGAGTAGTATTCAATTGTGTAGATATACCACATTTTCTGTATCCACTCATCTGATGATGGACATTTGTGCTGGTTCCAACTCTTAGCTATTGTAAAGAGTGCTGCAATGAACATTGGGGAACTGGTATACCTTCAGCTTGATGATTTCCATTCCTTTGGGTATATTCCCAGCAGTAGGATAGCTGGGTCCTATAGTAGATCTATCTGCAATTGTTTGAGGAACCTCCATACCATTTTCCATAGACGCTGCACCATTTTGCAGTCCCTCCAACAATATATGAGAGTTCCTTTTTCTCCGTAACATCGTCAGCACTTATCATTCAGAGTGTTTTGGATATTAGCCATCCTAACTGGGGTGAGATGGTATCTCAGTGTGGTTTTGACTTGCATTTTCCAAATGCTGAGTCATGTTGAGCATTTTTTCATATGTCTGGTGGCCATTCATATATCTTCCTTTTAGAAATGCCTATATAGCTCTTTTGCCCATTTTTTAATTGGGTTGCTTGATTTTTCTTGTAAAATTGTTTGAGTTCCTTGTATATTCTGGATATTAATCCTTTGTCAGATGTATATTTTGCAAATATTTTCTCCCACTCTGTTGGTTGTCTTTTAACTCTGTTAATTGTTTCTTTTGCTGTGCAGAAGCTTTTTAGTTTGATATAATCCCATTTGTTTATTTTTCCTTTGGTTGC
>NW_007726755.1:276906-288618 GCF_000696425.1 Galeopterus variegatus
TTTTTTTTTTCCCTTTTTGTCTTTTTTCGTGTCCGGCAATGGACCGCAACCCTCAGTGTCCCGCCCGCATCGGACCGGGACCGGCAACGGGATCGCAACCCTCAGTGCTGCGCCCACCCCTCGCTCAGCCAGTGAGCGGGAACCGTTCTGTATGTGGGATCCGTACCCTCCGCGGGAGCGCCGCCATGCTCCCAAGCGGCGCACTGTAGCAGTGCGCCACTGGGCCAGCCCCAGTGTGTCTGTTTTTATGCCAGTACCGTGCTGTTTGGGTTATTATAGCTTTGTAGTATAGTTTAAAGTCAGGTAGTGTTATGCCTCCAGCATTATTTTTTTTTGCTCAGAATTGCTTTGGCTATGTGTGGTCTTTTGTTATTCCATATGAATGTATGGGGCTTTTTTTTCCATTTCTGAGATAAATGTCATTGGAATTTTGATGGGAATTGCATTGAATTTGTATATCACTTTGGGTAGTATGGACATTTTCACAATGTTGATTCTTCCAATCCAAGAGCATGGGATATCTTTCCATCTTTTTGTGTCTTCTTTAATTTCTCTCAGCAGTGATTTGTAGTTCTCACTGTAGAGATTTTTCACATCTTTGGTTAAATCTATTCCTAAGTATTTTATTTTTTTGATGACTATTGTAAATGGGCTAACTTTCATGATTTCTCTTTCCTCATGTTCACTATTGCAAAATAGAATGCTACTGATTTTTGTTTATTGATTTTGTATGCTGCCAATTTGCTGAAATCATTAATCAACTCCAAGGATTTTTTGTAAAGGCTTTAGGCTATTTGATATATAGGATCATGTCATCTGCAAACAGGGACAGTTTGACGTCATCTTTTCCAATCTGGATTCCCTTTATGTCCTTCTCTTCTCTGATGGCTCTGGCTACCACTTCCAACACTATGTTGAATAGGAGTCAGAGAGTGGCATCCTTGACTAGTTCCATTCAGGTTGATATTGGCAGTGGGTTTATCATATATGGCTTTAATTATGTTGAGATACTTTCCATCTTTACCTAACTCATAGAGAGTCTTTATCATGAACAAGTGTTGAATTTTATCAAATGCTATTTCAGCATTGTATATTGACAAAATAAAAAACCTAGGGTTTGGTTTTATTAATATGGTGTATCACATTTATTGATTTGCATATGTTGAACCAACCTTGCATCCCTGGGATGAATCCCACTTGATCATGGTGTATAATTTTGCATATGTATGGCTGTATTCTGTTAGCTGGTATTTTACTGAGGATTTTTGCATCTATATTCATCAAGGATATTGGCCTGTAGTTTTCTTTTCTGTTCTATCTTTACCTGATTTTGGCATCAGGGTGATGTTTGCTTCACAGAATGAGTTTGGGAGAATTGCCTGTTTCAATCTTTTGGAATAGTTTGCAGAGAATTGGTGTCAATTCCTCTTTGAATGTTTGGTAGAATTCTTCTGTGAACCCATCTGGTCATGAATTTTCTTTATTGGGAGCCTTCCGATAACAGCTTCTATCTCTTATTGTTATTGATCTGTTTAGATTTTCTACATTATCTTGGCTCAGTTTTGTTAGTTTGTGTGTATCCAGAAATTTATCCATGTCCTCCAGATTTTCAAATTTGTTGGCATATAGTTGTTTACAGTAGACTCTAATGATTCTGTGTATTTCAGAGGTATCAGTTGTAATATCACCTTTTTCATTTCTAATTTTTGTTATTTGGATCTTCTCTCTTTTTAGTTACTTGTGCTAAAGGTTTGTCAATTTTATTTATCTTTTCAAAAAACCAACTATTTGATTCACTGACCTTTTGGATTGTTCTTTGGTTTCAATTTCATTAAGTGCTGCTCTGAACTTAATGATTTCTTTCTTTCTGGTAACTTTGAGTTTGGATTGTTTTTGATTTTGTAATTCTTTAAGGTGAAGTATTAGGTTGTTCATTTGCCATCTTTCCATTCTTCTGAAGTAAGCATTTCATGCAATATATTTCCCCCTTATACTGCTTTTGCAGTATCCCACAGGTTTTGGTATGATGTATCATTGTTTTCATTAGTTTCAATAAATTTTTGATTCCCTGTTTGATTTCTTCTTGGACCCATATGTCATTAAGTAGAATGCTGTTTAATTTCCATGTGTTTTTATAGTTTCCACAGTTTTGTTTGTTATTGATTTCTAATTTTAATCCATTGTGGTCTGAAAAAATACATGAGATAATTCCAATTTTTTAAAAAATTTTTTGAGACTTGATTTGTGACCTAAAATGTGATCTATCTTGGAG
Source organism: Galeopterus variegatus (assembly GCF_000696425.1). Taxonomy (NCBI): domain Eukaryota; kingdom Metazoa; phylum Chordata; class Mammalia; order Dermoptera; family Cynocephalidae; genus Galeopterus; species Galeopterus variegatus. Next base: position 279,179 of record NW_007726755.1, read on the forward strand.
AATGATGCATGTGCTGATGAGAAGAATGAATATTCTGAGGTTGCTGGATGGAATGTTCTGTAGATATCTGCCATGTCCAATTGGTCTAAAGTGTTGTTTAGATCTTGTGCTTCTCTGCTAATTCTTTGCCTAGATGGTCTGTCCAATATTGAGAGTGGGGTGTTCAGGTCCCCTGTTATTATGGTGTTTGTGTCTATTTCCTTCTTTAGGTCTAATAGATTTTGCTTAATAAATCTGGCTGCTCCAACATTGTGTGTATATATATTTATGATTATTATGTCTTCCTGATGGATGAATTCTTTTATCATTATGTAGTGGATCTCATTATCTCTTTTTATGGTTTTTAGTTTAAAGTTTATTTTATCAGGTATAACAATAGCTACTCCAGCTCGTTTTTCATTTCTGTTTGTATGGTGAACCTTTTTTCATCCTTTCACTCTTAATCTATTTGAGTCTTTATAGGTGAGATGGGTCTCTTGAAGGCAGCACATAGTTGGGTCCTCCTTTTTAATCCAGTCAGTCAGTCTGTGTCTTTCTATTGGGGAATTTAATCCTTTTAAATTGAGTTGTTATTGAAAAGTATTGATTTACTCCTAGCATTTTATTGATTTTTGTTTGGATGTCTTAAGTGTCTTTTGTTCCTTTCTTTCAGATTAACTGTTTGCCATCTGTATTTGTTGGTTTCTTGGGCTGTAGATAAACTTTTTTTTCCTCTTCATTTTTGGCATTTTTATTTTACTAGTGGGTTTTGTTTTTTCTTGAGTTTTCATGGCAGTGGTAGTTGTTTTTCAGGTACCAACCCCAGTACTCCCTTGAGAATTTCTTCTAAGGGTCATCGTGTGGTAGTGAACTCCCACAGATATTGTTTGTCTGAGAAGTATACTATTTGTCCTTCATTTCAGATGGATAGCCTTGTGGGGTAAATTATTCTTGGCCAGCAATATCTGTCTTTTATCATTTTGAATATATCATCCCATTCCTTTCTGGCTTTTAGGGTCTGTGATGAAAAGTTTGATGTTAGTCTGATTGGGGCTCCCTTGTAGGTGACTTGATGCTTCTCTCTTGCAGCTTTTAAGATTCTCTCTTTGTCTTTGAGTTTTGCCAATTTGACTATAACATGTCTTGAGGAAGACCTTTTTGGGTTGAATACATTTGGGGATCTTTGAGCTTCCTGAACATGAAGATCTGTGTCTTGTCCTATACCTGGGAAGTTTTCTGCCACTGTTTTGTTGAATATGTTTTCAATGCAATCTCTTTTTTCCTCCACTTCTGGAATACCCATGAGTTGGATATTTGAGCCCTTAGATTTTTTTTCAATGTTTTTAATTCTTTTTTCTTTTTCTATTTTTTTTTTTTTTGTCTGCCTGTGTTATTTCAAACAGCCCATCTTCAAAGTCAGAAGTTATCTCTTCTGCTTCTGCAAGCCTGCTGGTTAAACTCTCTGTTGTGTTTTTTTATTTCATGGAATGAATTCTTCAGCTCGGCAAGCTCTGCTACATTCTTTCTCAGAGCATTGTTTTCCTTGCACATTTCTTCTTTCAGGTCCTGTATACTTTTCCTCATTTCATTGCGTTGTCTAGCTGAGTTGTCTTGTATATCACTTAGTTTCCTTAGAATCATCACTCAAAATTTCTTGTCAGATATTTCAAGGGCTTCTTGTTCTATAGGATCTAGAACTTGAGTGTTATTACCCTTTGGTGGTGTACTTTCTTGATTTTTCATATTTCTAGTATGTTTCCTTTGATGTTTAGTCATTGTGGCAAGGGATTTCACGGTCTACTGGTTTGACACTATTGTCTGGCTAGGATGCTGCTGGGGCTGGCAATTTGGCATGGCTGCCTCAGTGCCTGCTTGGTCGCATGCTGGTGCTTCAGGCACATGTTCATGGAGGTCTCAGGCCTCTCTGGGTGGCACCTCTCTGGTCGGTGTGCACCCGGCCGGGCAGGGGATGGGGTCTGGCAGCAGTGAGGCCTACCTGCTCCTGGATATCATTTTAAAGGATGCCAATCCTAACATGGTTCTTGCACCTAACTTACACCATTAATTATTGACTTGTGAGAAATGTAACTACTGTATAAAGGAGCCCATTCACTTTGACACCTAAATTATCTTTGAATGACATTGTGCTCAAGTCACTCAACTTGAATACAAGGCAGTTTCATAATGTGCTTTTTATACAACTTGGAGGGTGAAGAGAGTGTTTTCCAATTTCAGACCCCTAATTTAATTTGCTAAACACTGCAGATAATAACAGCTTTTAAAGTAGAAGAGGACTTAACTCTCCCACTTTCCTAAATGGACTTTAAACCCTGCTGGAGAAGACACCTCAGTTCCGGAATCCCAGGAGTAGGTGTGATGTTTAAGATAGGGCAGTGCTCTTCAGAGCAGAGAAGTAATTTGGAAGCAGTGGGGAGAGGGGAACTTTAGCAATGGGCAGAATCCTAAAAGGAGATTTCTACTGTGTCAGGGGCTGGAGTCCAGAAAAGGAAAAGGGAGCTCTTTAGTAGCTGTTGTTTGTCAAAACTCAGTGGAAAGGCCTGGCAACAATCACAGTGTGACAGTGTGTCAGTTAGGCAAGGAGGGCGAGGTTGGCGGGGATGTGCCAAAACCTCTTAAATCCTCTTGTCCACCCCTACATCCTTGACTCAGACATTGGTTTTCCCTTGGTTTTGATGTCAAATCACTTCTTTCTGAATCCTCTAAGGTGTGTGAATTGTGGAAAAAATATACAAGAGATTGCATATGCTTTTATTGGCTAATTATATTAAGTACAAAAGAAAACACATTTTGGGCTCCATCTCACTATGTTTTTAATTCTTCTTCCCAGTGTGCCATAGGGATCCCATTTTCAGAACCAGCCATCTTCCTTCCTCTTCACACACAGAAAGTAAAAGGGGTAATTATCCCCCAGGAGCACCTTAATTGTTCCAATTAACCTGACCACATTTTGCAATCAGAGCCAAGTAGAGAAGAGGATTTAAAATGATGTAACACCATTTTATAGGCTGAACATAAGTAATAAGCAAGGCAGGGCATTTTCTATAAAGTATGGACTTGGAAATGTCATAGGCTTGCACTAAGAAACTTTACTACCATTATTACCAAAAAGAAAAATGACATCTTAAAAGCTTTTAATTCTACCATCACCACACCTCTCATTACTGCTATATCACATGATCACAACTATTTATGTTCGTTTAAGCTGTGGAAGCAGTCTGTGAGTGAAACTGTTTAACCGCTTTCTCAGGTGACCAGGAAAGCAGGCCTGAGTTTGAGTCCTCCTTCCAACACTTATGTGCACCCCAACACTGGACAAGTAACTAAACCTTTCTGATCCTCACTACCCATATTGTGTGCCAGGCACTGAACATATATCATCTCATTCAATCCTCACAACTCTGGGGGTGGATATTGTCCCCATTTCTTAGATGATTGAATTGAGGCTCAGTGAATTGAACTGACCTTTCCAAGTTCATTTTTCAGCTTGCTGGTGAGTCATAGAGTTCATTTTTCTTTTCTTTTTTTTTTTTTTTTCATCTCCTAACATTTACTGAGAATGCAGTATGTGTCTGGCATTCTGCTAAATATTGAGGGCATAATGGTAAACATAATGGACACAGTCTATGTCCCCCTGGAACTTAAAAAGAATTCTGCTCTGTCTGATTGCATAGCCCGTGTCCTAATCACTATACCATAGAATTCTGCCTTTCTTACGATGTTGTTAGGCTCAAATGAGCAAATGCATGCAAAATGTTATAGTCTTTAAGGGAATTGCATTATGTATTTGATGTATACACATGCACACATGAACACACATTCGTATCTTACAAGACGTTTTGAGTCTTTATGAACTTGTTCTAATATCATTTAGACATGACTGAAATAACTGTGTAACTAAAAATTGGGTAATTTGGGTCAAAATCAGCTAATTTTCTTAATGCGATATAATAGGACATATATAAGCAAATAGAGTCAGAAAGCAGATTAGTGGTTGCTTGGGGCTGGGGCTAGGAACAAACAGTTGTTGTAAATGGGCATGAGTTTCTTTTTGGAGGGATGGGAATGTTTTTCTAAAATTAGATTTTGGTGAAACACACAACTCTGAAAATTTACTAAAAATCGTTGAGTTGTACACTCGAAAAGAATGAATTTTATGGTATGTAAATTATACTGCCAATAAAGATGTTAAAAACACAAAGTAAATTAATAAAGGCCTATGAGTTAGTCCTAATAGGAAAATGTGATGAGTTTGAGTATTTCTGGGCTGATTAAGGAAAAGACAGGATTGTGAGAGATACGCAAACTTCACTGGGCAGTGCATAGACAGGTTTGCATGAGAGGGGGAAGTCCTTCATGGCAGGAGACTTTCTAGAAACAGTGGCATGGGGCCACCATTCCATAAAGGGATAGGGCAAGGGACTTCTCAGGGGAGAGGCAAAATAAAGAAGTTGCTTCTGCGTCTAGGTGATGTTGCTCAGCAGCATGGTAGAGTCTCTGGGCCAGAGAACTCTGAAGGAGAGCAGTGGCTTAAGGTCTTTATAGCTATGGTGTTTGTCATATCTGTGGTTAGTGGATGTTGGGTGCAGTTTCACGGGATGTGTAAAGTAGGTAGGCTCTAAAAGGTTAAAAATGTTTGTTTCTTTATTCAAAAACATTGATTACACATATTTATAAGGTACAGAGTTATATTTCATTACATGTATACAATGTGTGATAATTGAATCAGAGTAATTAGAATAGTCGTCATTGTCAAAAATAACAATTTCTTTGTGATGTGAGCATTTGATCATCTTTCTTCTAGGCATTTCATAACACGCAGTAAATTATTTGCACTATATTTAAAGCAATTGGATGTGTAAGAAGTAGACGACATGGGGACCATTTTTAGCCAATATACAGGGGCTATCTCTGGTATTTATGTAACAGGAAGGTATCATGAATTTGCCACATCAGTTAGCACATAGTAAGTAGACAACCTCAAAAATTATAATGGTTAAGAGCATCAGCTTTGGAGTCAGCCCAGATGGGTGATATACCAGTTATATAATGATCCTAGGCAACTTTACATGCCTCAGTTTCCTTATATATAAAACAGGAAAATATGAACATTTACCCAACAAGGCTCTGAGGATTACATCTGTTAGTACATATAAAATAAAACACCTACACAGTGTCCTGCATAGGAAACATTCAAAAGTTTTTAGCTCTTATTATTATTCCAGAAACTTAAATAGTAAACAGTTTTAGAAACCTCAGGAAGAACGGTTTTGATTTATAAAATGTCTATACTATTTCTATTCACTACAAATTTTAAATCAGCATTGCTATAAAAATCACTAGAAGTCATCCATGGAAATGAAAGCATCTTGCTATCAGCGGCATATGGGAAGTGAATTGGCACTAACCCATTCCCACGTTCTCCCTGTGAGCCATTGCACAAACACCCAGGGATGGGCGACTCTTGGGCAGGGTGCTTCACTGATCTGATCATCATTGTCTGTGCCGGGTGATAAATCCTGCCTCATTATACCACTTTGCGGGTTAAAGGAACTAACATATGCAAAAGCACCTAATTCACTTACTATTATTTGGAAATTGAGGCTCTCAGAGACTTTAAATAGCTTGCTGAAGATCTCATGGACAGTAAATACTAGAAGTAAGACTTGAATCCAGTTGATCTAATACTAGAGCTTGTACTCATAACCATTATGCTCCACATCTTACAGGCTGTGCACCTGGAGGCAAGTTCAACCTCTGTTATCCTCAACATCTTCATTTTTAAATTATGGGAGTTCATAGTACCTCCGCATAGGGTTCTTATGAGAATTAAACAAGATATATAAAGCACTTAGAAAAGTGCCTGACATGTAGAAAGTGCTCAATAAGTGCCATCAAGTATTCTTTCTATTATTACGATTATTTTTACCTGGGGCACTTTCACTTTAAAACTTATCTCCTGAAATTAGGTCACAACTCATAGGAGAAAACGAGGTGAGGGGGAACTCCAGCCCAGGGTTTACTTGATTCTCCTTCTCAGTAAATGTCAATTCCATCTCCATTCTATTGTCATTCAGTTGAAAAACTTTGGAGCCATCCTTGATCCCTCCCTTTCTGTCACACCCCACTTTTACTCTGTCAAGAAATTTTTTTGGCACTGCCTTCTAAATAAGCCCGGAATCTGACTCCTTTTACTCCCCTCCTCCAACACCGCCCTGCTTTAGACCAAAACCATCTCTTAGCTGGATTACTGCAGTGGCTTTTCATGCCCCCTTCAGTCTGTTCTCAACAAAGCGGACAATGTGACCCTGTTAAAACTGAAGTCAGGTCATGCCACTCTTCTGCTCTTCTGCTATTTTTCTCCTTTCCTCCCTAGGTAGCTGCATGCCTACCTCTTTCAGCCTCTATATTAGTAATCTACGACTGCATCACAAATTACCACAAACACAGCAGTTTGAAATAACACCATTTATTATTTCACAGCTTTCATGAGTGAGTCAGAAATCTAGATAGTGCTTTAACTGTTCTCTGCACAGTGTCTCAGAGGGCTGCAGTCAAGGTATTGGCTAGGCTGTGCGCTTATCTGGAAGCTCAAATAGAGAAGGATCCACATCCAAGATCCCTCAGATTGTTAGCAGATTTGATTTCCTTGCAGCTGTAGAATTCCTGGCAATTTGCTTCTTCAAAACCAGTAACCGAGAAAGAAAAGTTTCTGCTACTTCAAGTCTCTGACTTCTGCATTATTTTTTTAGGGGCTTACCTGATTAGATCAGGCCCACTAAGGGTGACCTAATTTTTGAAATTATCTCAAAGCAAGCTGATGAGGGACTTTAATTACATATGTAGAAGTCCCTTGAACTTTTCCATATAACATAATTTAATCACAGGAGTGGCATCCAACCTGGTAACATGCTCTGACCACACTTAAGAGGAGGGGTAGGAATGTTTAGGGATTATCTCAGAATTCTGACCACTACACCTACTTCAAACCTTTGATCAAATGATGCCTACTCTGGTCACACCATTTAATATTGTTATCCACCCTTCCTCACAACCCCTACCTTCCTTCCAATGACCCTTACCATGCTCTACTTTTTTTTTTTTTTTTCCTTTTTTTCTTTTTTCGTGTCCGGCAACGGATCGCAACCCTCAGTGTCGTGCCCGTACCGGACCGGGACCGGCAACGGGATCGCAAACCTCGGTGCTGCGCCCGTACCTCACTCAGCCAGTGGGCAGGAACTGGTCTGTATGTGGGATCCGAACCCTCGGCGGGAGCGCCACCACGCTCCCAAGCAGCGCACTGTAGCAGTGCGCCACCAGGCCGGCCCATGCTCTACTTTTTTAAAAATATGTCTTTTTAGAACAGTTTTAGAATTTCAGAGAAACTGTGAAGGTAGTACAAAGAGATTCCATATAATCCATACCTTTTCCCCTATTAATAACATTTTATATTTGTATGGAACTTTTGTTAGAATTAATGAACCAATATGGATACATTATTATTAATAAAGCCCATACTGTATTCAGATTTCTGCAGTTTTCCCCTAAGATCCGTTTTATGTTCTAGCAGCCCATCCAGAACACCAGATTACATTTACTTGTCATGCCTACTTGCAGCTCCTTTTGGTTGTGACTGTTTCTCAGACTTTCATTGTTTTTGATGACCTTGACAGAATTGATGAATATAGATTGTGCACAAGTATTTTGCACAGTGCCTTCTATTGGTATTTTTCTGATGTTTTTCTCATGATTAGACTGGGGTTATGAGTTTTTGGGTGGAAGACTAGAGGGATTAAGTACTGCTATAGGCTGAATGTGTACCCCTCAAGTTCGTATGTTGAAACCTACCCCTCAATGTGATGGCATTAGGAGGTAGGATCATTGGGAGGTAAGTGGGTCATGAGGGTTGAGCCCTCATGAATGGGATTAGTGCCCTTATGAAAAAGACCCTAGAGAACAGGTTCAAGTGGGCCAGGATGCCCCCACCTAGTGCTTCGATGGTGGGACCCCTGCAGAGAGCTATGGCTTGGGCTACACACTGCAGAGTTGTGGGATGAGAAATGCAGTTCTTCACCCTCAAGCCAGCAGAGTCACTGGAGCATGATACCAGCTTGGGAGAGCTGTGTAGTTGGGACCACCACTTTAGTGGGTCTGGGGGGTGAAGCATTGAGCCAAAGATCTTTGAGCCTTAATATTTAAAGAAGTTTGTCCCAGTAGGTTTGGACTTACTTGGGCCCTATCACCCCTTTCTTTTTCCCTATTTCTTCCTTTTGGAGTGGGAATGTCTATCCTATACCTGTTACACCACTGTATTTTGGAAGCACATAACTTATTTTGTTTCACAGGTTCGCAGCAGGAAAGAATTGTTCCTTAGGATGAATTGTACCTTGTGTCTTACCTGCATCTGATTTAGATATTTAGATGAAACTTTGGAATTTAGACTTTAGAGTTGATGCTCGACAATTTAAGACTTTTGGGGTAGTTGGAATGAAACGAATGTATTTTGTATGTGAGAAGGACATGAAATTTTTGAGGCCAGGGGTAGAATGTTATAGATCGAATGTGTCCCCCCAAATTCTTATGCTGAAATTCTACATAGAGTATAATATGTATGGCTAAGGAACTCAGACTTTAAGAGCAATTGAAAACTATTGAAGGGGTATAGCACCATTAGATTTCTATTTTAAGAAGATGATTCTGGTTGATATGTGGAGAATTGATTGTAGGAGGTGGTGGTAAGACCTCATGAGGAACATTGGGGACACCAAATGGGAGTCTGGGCCCCTTCTATTAACCTAGATGAAAAATGGTAATGGTCTGAACATCATGGTGGCAATAGGCATGTACAAGAGTGGGTGAATTTGATAAATATTGGAGAAATATTGTACAATTTGTTGCTATTGATTAGATGGGGGCATGGGGAGGAAAGAAGAAGGACTCAAGGATGATTTGGGGAATTTGGATGGGGAAAATTTTTGTCCAGTACCAAGAGTGCCTTTGAAAAATAGTGTCTCAATAGTTATTGATCCTCCCAGTAGCTTCTCAAAGATTATATGCAGTGGAAGTAATGGTTTAAGGATATCTTTTGTCTTAGAGCATCCGGAATTTGAAAACTTTGGGTGAGATTAAAATTCTGGTGAGGAATGCCAAATACATGCAATTGTAATAAAATTTAGAGATTAAAAAAAAAAAAGGAAGAAAGCCTATTTTAATAATGTGCACTCCTGGTGTGCAATCAGGAAGCTTTCAGTTCGAGAAGCAACTAGTTGTAGGGTAATAACTGAAGACAGGATGATAAGCTGAGGATTCGTTAATTCTTTGTTCTTTGCCAGGCCTGTCCTTCTTTATTTTTATTTTTTTTTTAATTTTTATTTTGTCAATATACAATGTAGTTGATTATTATGTCCCATCACTGAAACCTCCCTCCCTCCTCCCTCTCCCCC
>NW_007726755.1:289151-289850 GCF_000696425.1 Galeopterus variegatus
ATGGTAGATCTATCTGCAACTGTTTGAGGAACCTCCATACCATTTTCCATAGGGATTGCACCATTTTGCAGTCCCACCAACAATGTATGAGTGTTCCTTTTTCTCCGCAGCCTCGCCAGCATTTATCGTTCATCATCTTTTGGATTTTAGCCATCCTAACGGGGGTGAGATGGTATCTCAGTGTGGTTTTGATTTGCATTTCCTGGTTGCTGAGTGATGTTGAGCGTTTTTTCATATGACTGTTGGCCATTTGTATATCTTCCTTGGAGAATTGCCTGCTTAGCTCTTTTGCCCATTTTTTAATTGGGTTGCTTGTTTTTTTCTTGTAAAGTTGTTTGAGTTCCTTATATATTCTGGATATTAGTCCTTTGTCAGATGTGTATTTTGCAAATATTTTCTCCCACTCTGTTGGCTGTCTTTTAGCTCTGTTAATTGTTTCTTTTGCTGTGCAGAAGCTTTTTAGTTTGATATAGTCCCATTTGTTAATTTTTCCTTTGGTTGCCCGTGCTTTTGGGGTCATATTCATGAAGGCTGTGCCCAGCCCTATTTGCTGAAGGGTTTCTCCTATATAGAGCACCCTGAAATCAACCCACGCACTTACTGCCATTTGATCTTTGACAAAGGCCCCAAGCCGATTCATTGGGTTCAGGACTGCCTCTTCAGCAAAGGGTGCTGGGATAACTGGATATCCATATGCAG
>NW_007726755.1:290549-291082 GCF_000696425.1 Galeopterus variegatus
CTGCATATGGATATCCAGTTATCCCAGCACCCTTTGCTGAAGAGGCAGTCCTGAACCCAATGAATCGGCTTGGGGCCTTTGTCAAAGATCAAATGGCAGTAAGTGCGTGGGTTGATTTCTGGGTGCTCTATTCTATTCCATTGATCAGTGTCTCTGTTTTCATACCAGTACCATGCTCTTTTGGTTATTATAGCTTTGTGGTATAGTTTAAAGTCAGGTAGAGTAATACCTCTAGCTTTATTTTTTTTGCTCAGCATTGCTTTGGCTATTCGTGGTCTTTTGTTATTCCAAATAAATGTCTGTATAGTTCTTTCCATTTCTGAAAGAAATGTCATTGGAATTTTCATGGGGATCGCATTGAATTTGTATACTACTTTGGATAGTATAGTCATTTTCACTATATTGATTCTTCCAATCCAAGAGCATGGGATGTCTTTCCATCTTCTTGTATACTCTCAAATTTCTCTCAAAAGTGGTTTATAGTTCTCATTATAGAGATTTTTTACATCCTTAGTTAGCTCAATTCCTAAGTA
>NW_007726755.1:292565-324720 GCF_000696425.1 Galeopterus variegatus
AGTCTCCTCTCTGGTCAGTTTGAATTCTACTAAGTTGCTGGATACCACCCTGCCAGTCCCACAATGTATGTGTGTTCTGCACCTCGCTATCGGGGCATTTTCCCACTCTGTGTGAACTAGGTGGGGATTTTGAGCCTTGCAAAGGGGTCCTGCAGGGTGTGTAATTATTTTTTTTTCTGAGACTCCGCCTCCTTTTGCCGTACCCCTCCCCACTCTGTGCGCTCAGAACAGGGCTGAGGTGTGTCTTCTGCAAACCTAGTCTTTCAGCTGAGACATCAAAGCTGTGCCCTGCCCCGCCCTGCCCAGGAAGAGTTTCAGGTGTCTAGTCTCTCCAACTGCTGGGTGTGAGCTCCTCAGGGGAGGGTCCCACAGCACACAGTTCCTCTTTGAATCCCCCCAGCACGGGTCGACATGGGCGCCCTCCGGGAGAGCTCTCCGGCAGCTTCAATGTAGCTCCAGAACCCTCCAGGCTCCCCTCTCCCAACCAGAAATCAGTTAGGGGTTCTTCCAAACTGAGGCCCACAGAGATGGTATCTGCCTCCCGGAAACAGGGAGTTTACCTGGGGCCGAAGCCCAGGGTATGGTGGAGAGACGATCTGGGCGGGCTCCTCTTCCCTGCCCTCCCGACGCTGGCCGGGAGCTCCCCACGCTACCAGCCCCATCAGAGATCCGCGTGGAGAGTGGGATTGTAGGCCGGTCCACAGGCCCCAGAGGGCCCCACGTTGAGGTACGCAAGTGGCACGTCTCAGTGAGGAGCTGCGCCAAGCAAAGATGGCTGGCCTGCCTGATCTGAGCCGGCCGTCTCTGCCCCCACCCAAGAAAATGGAGGCAGCGCTGTTGCGGATGCCTAGCCTGGTGTGGTAGGCGGGAGCCAGGCGGGCGGGGACCAGTCGGGGTTCTGCCCCGCAAGTGTTCCTGGACTGGGGGTGACTCACAGAGCTTGCAGAATTGGGCTGGTCTGGCGCCTTCCACTCCGTTTCTGTGTCGTCTCTGCTGGCTTACTTGGTCTTTGTTGTCTCAGGCTGCTCGCAAAAACCTGCAGCACGGCTTGGGCACTCTCAGGAGTCTTCTTTTGTGATGGCCCTAAAACCTTGAACCTGTAGTTGCTTGTTTGTCATTGTAGATTAGTTGTTCAAAGATTTATTCGTTTTTTGTTGCTCTTGGAAGTGCAAATAGTACTCTGGTATCAGAGCACACACTTCTCAGGGTCGCGCTGTCTCCTGGCACGGCCGCTCCAGACCTGTCGCCATCTTAAAGTCCCAGGCCTGTGCTTCTTATTGATAAATCAATTATAGACAAACTGAGCTTATAACCGTTCAATTGGACAACTTATAAAAAAATTTGAAGTATTTACTGCCCTAAACTATTTACCTGATTGAATTAGTTTTAAATTGCACTGTGAGATCATTGCCAAATACTGAGAATTGACATATCATCTTAGCAGGGGTGAAGTTTGTTTGTGAAATTGGCCATGAACTTATCTGGCAAGAATACAACTTCTGAAAAGTCCTTGCTCAAAATATTTCTTCTCATATAAACTTATGAGAATGTAAGAAGTGAAATGTTAAAGGTCAACTAATACAGTCTTTTCTTAGGCATGGATAAAACTATGACCTACAAAGAAGTGGTTAAAGAACCTGCCCATTGTCATGTGTTGCCTTTGAAGCTGAGTCAAGACTCAAAGTCATTACTTTTCAGAACTTTAGGTGGTTGTTCCTTGACTGTTTTGCACCCCTGTCTATGACTGGTCTCCAAATGCATATCGGTGATATTACTAATAAAAAAAATTATAGGGTGCCACAGGCCTTAATCCTACCCCTCCTCCTTCCTCCTTCCTCCATAACATTTCCTTCCCCTTTCCTCTCCAGCCCTCCCTCCAGACTTCTCTGCAACAAAATCATAGAATGTAAAATAAATAAATAAATAAATAAATAAATAATTTAGAAAATACAAATGAATTTGAAAACATTACTGTATTTATAGGAAGTTCATAAAAATCAATGCAATTTTTTTCTCAAACAATGAACACTAAGATTTCAACTCCCTGCATGTAGAGGTCAGTATCATTGTTGGGGGAACATTGATAAAGTATTCTCATACTCAAAAATTGGGAACCTGTTTGTTGTGGGTTGATTTGTGTTCTCCAGAAAGATATGTTATAGTCTTAACCCCCAGTACCTGTAAATGTGACCTTATCTGGAAATAGGGCCTTTATAATGCACTCAAGATGAGATCATACTCAATTAGAGTGGGTCCTAATCCAATATGACTAATATCTGTTATAAGAAGAGAAGAGATACACAAGGAGAATACCATGTGATGACAGAGGCAGAAATTGAAGGCATGCATCTACAAGTCAAGAAATGCCAAAGATTGCCAGCAGCACCAGCATCTGTGAGAAAGGCATGGAACAGATTCTACCCGAGAGATTTCAGAGAGAGTATGGCCCTGCTGACACCTGACTCTGGACTTGTAGCCTCCAGAACTGTGAAACGATAAATTGCTGTTGTTTTAAGTCATTCAGTTTGAGGTACTTTGTTACAGCAGCCATTGCATACTAATACACTGGTCTTCTGCAAAGAGTGTTGAAGGCTGCCAACAGGATATGGGGGAAAACTGCTTGGATGGAATGTTATCATTACATGCTTTTTCTTTGCCAGACTTAATTCCCTTCATCTAGACTATATTGCTTTCAGCATAGAGCTGCTTCTTCTCTTGTACTATATACTGAACAGATTATAAGTAATATCATATATCTTCCTGCCCTCCTTCATTCTCTCTCTTCCCCCCATTCTACCCACCCCTCTCTCTTCAGAGGTGGAGGACTTCCACATAGCATTTGCAGTTTAGGTTTATTTTAGAGGATGAAAGTGGAAGGGGTAAATCAGTGATTACTTTAATGAGCTCTCCTATGCTTTCTTTTCTTTTTTTAAAAACTCAGTTAGCTTTTATTGCAAACAGGAAGGATTAATTTTCTCACTGGTCCTTCACTTCCAAACTGAGCTCAATATATCCTGTCATCTGAATCCTAACTGAATATTTGGGATCTTTTTTCTGCTCCAGTAAAAGATCAAAGCACAAGTCAATATTAAGGAAAGATAACAGAGAACCATGAAGTATGGTATTTCAGTGGCATAAAATAAATACGATTATTCCCTTTGGCAATTCTGTTTCAATTAGATATACAAGTAAGCTCCTTAATTTATTTTTCAATGTAGTCAAGTGTATGGCTTCTTAAATTTTAATGTAATACTGGCTTGAAATCTTGCTCTTTGAACTACATCATACTCTGTCATTTGGAAGGGATCTTAGAAGTCAGCGAACTCAGTGAGGCCTCTAGAAGTGCTGAGACCTGTACAGCTTCACAGGACTAATTGATGGTAGAATCAAGCCTGGAACCCATGTCTCCTGTGGCCCAGTCCAGCATTCTTTCAGACAAATATCTTTCATTTTAAAATGAGAGTTAGTTTCCTTTTGGAAAATGATGTTGTTTCTCTTCTAAGCAAGTGTACTGTAGTTCTAGTTCTGATCTCTCTAAATGCAGAGAAGACAGAACTTCCCTGAAGAGTCATCTTCTCCAGTTCTCTCCTATTTCAATTAGTGCTGCAAAACTCTACCCTCCTATCAATAAAATAGAATAAAAGCTTCAGAAGATGACAGTTAATTCACAGCAAAATTTCAAAATTAAATGGTCAAAATTTCTTAATTTTGATAGTTGTATTTTGCCTACATAACTGGTTAAAATTAGAGGAAGCTGAGTGAGGGATGTAAAGGAACACTGCACTATTTTTGCAACTTTTGTGTGCATCTAACCTTACTTCAAATTAAAAAGTTTTAAAAAATTGAATAAGTGGGATTTTGAAATGTACCAATGGTTTTCCTTCCTAACCTGATTCCTGAAAATAGTGTGTGTGTATTCCTCAAAACATTCTTTATACAGTAAATGCTGACCTTATGCTACTATAGCACAATAAGCTTGACAGGCTCTTATCATCTTGTGAAAATTGTATTTTGTTAATAGTCATTAACAATCATAGGATAGATGGTGTGCTCAGTAGCTACAGTTTTCACAAAGTAGAAGAAAGATGTGATATGTGAGAGAAACATATTGGGGCAAGGCAATGACTAGATAATCCTCTTTTGGAAAAGTCATAGTGTCCCCTTTCTCCTGGGGAAAAAAAATGCAGTTAGTATCAACTAGAGTCCAAAAACTGATAGACTCTTCTCTTCAAATTCATTTCTATATAGTCATTTATTGAGTGCCTACTATTTGGAAAGCTCCATTTTTATTGGAAAGACAGACAAGTAAATAGGTGGTCATTATATAGATCACCTATATTGGAGGGAATATAATCAACTATATTGGAGGGAATAACATGGTCCTATCAATGCAGAGAATGAGAACTTCTAACTTGTCCTTTGGCGTTGTGGTGTCAGGGAGAGCTTCCTGAAGGAGGGACTATCCATGGCTGAATCTATAAGGAGAGCAGAAGGTAGTTGAGCACAGGAGGTGAGCACTACAGAGAGACATTCCAAATAAAGAAAGGAATATGAGCAAAAGTACCAATAAAAGTCTGGCATATTTGGGCAAGAAGTCCATTTCAGTTGGATCATGAGGTGCATGTGTCTGCGAAAGGGATACAGGGACAAGGCCCTTTATCTTGAACCCTTTGGGAAGATAGGAGCAGCATGGGCTGACTTTTGTTTCAGAAGGATCTCTCTGGCTGCAGAATGGAAAGTGGATAGGAGGTGAGCTAGAAAGGAAACAGGGAACCTATTTAGAAGGTTATTGCAGTAGACCAGGTGATAGATGATGTGGCTGGAAGTAGGGTAGTGGCAGTAAGGGTGGTCAGAAGTGTATTCTTTAAAGAGATATTTAGGAGGTAGATTTTAAAGGATATGGTGCTTTATTGCCTGTGGGAGTTTACAGAGAGTAAAAGATAGTGTCCAGAATTTTGCTTTTCCATATTAACCAACTTCTTTCTGAGCATCTCATTTACCGCCTTGTCTAACTGAAACCTGGTTCTCTTAAAGACACTGCCTTCCCTGGGACTTTCTCAAATGAAGAGGTAGAGTAAAGTGGACAGCATATGCTTCCAGATACAATTTAAGGGGATGTCAAAAAGACATAGGTCAAATAACTTTCTTACCATTTTGCACTTAGCTATAATCATTGAATTTTAAAAATATTAAATAAAGAAACATATTCCAGTTTCACTATGAATTTATTATTTTCTAGGCAAATCTTAGCATGACAAGAAGGCACAAACAGATTGCACTGCCTCCTGAGCATCAATTGTTCTTGCTATATCACTGCTCAAGTGGTGGATGTGGAAGTAGTTATAGGGTCACCATTGCTCTCCATGGCCTCTTCTAGAATGTTACTTCTCTATGCTGTAATTAAATCTCTTTGCTGTCATGAAAGTCCTATCATACAGCTCTAAATTTCTCTTCCTCTCTATATTGCTGCCAGTTATTCTAATCATTTATCTAGGACTTCGGCAGCTGGTTCAGTTTTCCTCTTCACTCTAAGTCTCTCCAGCATCCTAAGATGACATCAATGCTTACACAGATGGCCCATCTACCTATCTTGGCCTCCTAGTTCCAATTACCTTCTTCTCTGGTCCTCCTTAGTTAGCCCTTCCCACAGCTACACTCTGGACCTTGTCATCATCCATAACTAGTCTACGTCCAAAATCTCTAATTCCGCCACCCCAATCTATTGCCACTACCATCTTCCTTTCCACATTTATAGTTCAACTACTATAGTTCAACTGTTACTTTATCTATTTAGGACATCCAAACCACCTATTCTTTATTTTCTCCCAATCAATATATTCTCTCCTTTCTTCACTTCCCCTTTTACCTGGCTGATTTCCATACTTAATTATTTCAATAAGATTTTTGTCAATATCCCAAACACCTGCATTATTTGTTTTTTCATTGCATCAACCTGAAAAAATCAACCTTGCATCAACCCAACTGTCTACCTTCTTCAATCGTGCAAATGGGCAGCTGAATTCTGCAAAAACTGTGATTCAACGGAACAGATGATTTCTACTATGAATTCATGATTATAAACTTCAAGTCGGTTTTCAATTCTTCCTAACCAGCCTATCATATTTCTATGGTCAATCTTATCTCCCTTACTTTTATTCAATCTGATGTTTGTCCCAAGTCACTCTTTGTAGATGACTTTTTTTCCTTTCTTACCAAGGAAAAAGAAGCTACAGAAGGGAACTTCTGCATTCACCTATCATATATATAAGTCTGCCTATATCCTAACTGCACCCATTTTATCTTCCTTCATTTTTTTTCATAATATAGGACCTGTCCATCATTCAATCCAGGCTTTCAACTTGAGCTTCAGATCTCATCGCCTTCTACTTTTCCAGGACCTTTATTCTGAGGAAACTTAAATTATTGTATACCCCATATCTTTATCATTTTCAACCTTTAACTCTCAAGTAGGTGATTCTTGTCAGCTTTTATATGTGCTTAGTTCTCTTTCATTGAAAGAAAAATAAGCACCTATTTACTGCCCTCCCTTCTTTCGTGTAGAGCCATATTTCTAGATAGATGGCTTATATTCACTGCCTCCAATTCCTTCACTTCTGTTCATTCCTCAATCCAACACAATACAGCTGTCATCCCATTATGCCACAAACCTGCTTTCATCGAAGTTATTAATGGGTTCTATGGCACTAAATCCAGAAACACGTTAAGATACTCATTTTACTTAGTCTCTTACCAATATTCACCTGTTGGCCATTCACTCTTCTTTGGAAGAAAAGCAAAAACCTGCCTTACCTTTTATAACACAACCCTTTCTTTCTTTTCCTTTTTCCTCTCTCATCCCCCATTCACTGCCTTCCTGACAGGTCCGTTCTTTACCTCCACCTGCATCTCAAACCTCAAGCTTCCCTTTTCTTTGCAGCTTAGGTGCAGCACATCATAAGAGAGGATGACATAAATAGATAGAGAATCTTGCATCATTGAATTCTGAGTTCCTTGGTGCTTCCATTATAAGAGTCCAGTGAAAAAAATTCTACTTCAGACTTCTCACAATCTACCCCCTCAGCCAATGGTCTTCAGGCTATATCGGCAGAGTACTGGACTTATGTGAAGCTGCTTCCGGTACCACTGTGGGGTGTAGCAAGAAGAAGGCTGAACCAATGAAACTCCAGGTCCCTTCCTGTTTTAGTAAGGCCAGTTCCATTTTTATCTGGTTTATATTATTGGAGTTTTATGTAATATATCATTTGGAAAAAAATGTGTTTTGTTCTGCACACACCCACATTTATATACACTCACACACACATTGGCCTACTCTGATGACTGTGCCAAGCCTGAAACTAAGAAACAAAACCTGTTGGTGATATTTTAAATTTCAGGTGTCTGTCTGCTCCCAGTGCAAAGGCGTCTGTAGAGACAAACTAAAGGTTGTATGTGAAGATCTCAGACAGTATGCAGTATTCTGGTTTCAGTGGTGCCTCATCCTGACTCAAAGGAAAAATTTGTTTATTTTACCCCACTGCCTGAACTGGATCTATCCTGGAATTTCTAACAAAATATCCGTTTTAATCTGTCATGGCATCTAAAGCCTTTTGTTGATGCCCTAAAATGGAAATTGCCAATGAGGGATGGCAATTTGACTGATGAGTATACTAATTATTTCAGGGGATAGATTCTGTATAAAGAGGACTGATGGGAAACACTTTCATTGTTAGCTATCAAGAAAAGGAAAGACAGCATTTTAGCAAATAAGATGCTTAATCAGCAAGAGAAGACATTTAAAGATCAGTTTACATCTTAAGCACAAAAACGTACTTTAGAGAATGCTGGATTGAGTATTCAGCCTGTTCTCTTCAATTTTAGTTCAGTTCGAAGCACATTTATTGAGGCCTGGTATATGTTAAGCATCTTTTCCCACACCATGGGGCATATAGATGAATGAGTGATAGTTCCTACCCTGAGGAGCTTGCCATATATTATGTACAGCTCACATGTCCTTTGCACCAAACAATTAAACGCTAAATTCCTTGAGTTGCTCATGGTGAGAATGCAGAATTCAGTGAAATCAAACAAAAAGTACCATGACACTGATCAGCATTCAGTTTCTAGAAGGACCCAAATAGGAAATAAAATTTTCTCCAGGAGGGGTTTAAGACACCCTCTATGTTGCCATATTGCTCTGAGAACATAGATAAATAGAAATAACATATCTTATAGAGCAAGCACATACTATATAGGCTAACAGTAGAATACTACAGCATCATGAAGCAATTCCCATAAATTAATAGAGCAGGAAACCAGTATTTTGCATGGTTAACTGAGTCAATGGTGCTGAGAAGACACATAGGAACACTAAGGATTGCTTTTTGGATTTATTAATGTTACTACTGCTGCTGCTGCTACTACTACTACCACTACTGGTACTAGCAAGAGATAACATTTATGAAGTTTATAATCTGTTTCAGGCGCTTTTATGAGAATTACATTTATACTATATCATCCAATCTCCCAAACAAATTTGTGAAACACATATTTTAACTTTATCATTGAAAAAGCTAAAGCTTGGAGGTAAACTAACTCATCCAAGGTAAGTGTTATAGCCAATAATCAGAGGTTAGACATTGGTGACCTGGTCAAAAATGATGGAGTAGTAGGAATCTGAGACAGATTGGAATGGGTTAAAGAGTGAATATACAGGAGAAAGTACTGACAAAAAATAATGACAATACATTTGGAGAGATTTTTTTGTATAGATTGTTTTTAATTAAAGAAGGAAATCTCTACTGCAATGAGAAGGAAGAAGGAAAAGACTGGTGCAAATATAAGAAGGTTTGTAACATTTGACAGGCAAAAACTGAGAGACTTTTTGTCTGATCACATCTATTTTCCTTGTGAAGGAAGACACGAGATCATCCTACACAGAGAAAAGGGAACATGGGGTCAGAGCTTTGAAAAGAGCGATCATGCTTGAAATAGACCTTGTAGAGAGTAGAAAAGTCAGTTAAGAAGAACATAATAGAAATGCTTGGCAGTGTTGAAGATTGATTTATTTAAGGTTTGTGACCAGGAATTTATAGTTATATGAACTTACACTATTTTAGGATTTTCTCCTGCAGCTCAGATATTCTTCATTGCAGGGAGAGAAAAGGTGGATATTTGAGGTTAGCTCTTGTTGGGTTTTGCCAGGGAACTGCAATGAAAGACAGATGGGTATGGGAGATTACGATAATGGCAGTAATGTTACTGATGTGATAGAATGTGGAATCTAAGCTGGGTAAAGAGGGCAGTAAAGAAAGTCGAGGGACAATTAATAGGTAGAAAGGAGAGAAGTCGATGGACTGACTGTCACAAGGAGTGGGGGCAAATTTAACACTCACAATGGGGATGCTTTACAGTAACTGGAAGGGATAGAATGATGTATTTGAATCAATGCTTTCAGTGGCAGCATAGTTTCAGGTAATGACAGAGTCCACAGTGTGAATGTGGAGATGGCTAGATGAGCTGAAATGGAGAAGAAAGCTTAAATCTTTCTGGCTATAAAGTCTGATATAAAGTCTCAGAGTTTCCATTGTTTCTTTCATTATTTATTTAACTTGTAAAGTGAAATAATGTATGGTCTGTGGATATAGTTTTTGTCTTATTCTTGTAGGAAATTTAAAAAATCAATTGCCCTTCACGGTCAAGCCTTATGTTCTATGACCTAGGCTACTGATTCTAAGCTAGAGTAGTATATCTGCTCCCCCCCCCCCCCCAGGAAACACTTTAGAAGCATGTTGCAATGTTTTATTATTGTCACAAGGATTAAGGAGAACTACAGGCATTCAGTGAGTAGTGGACAGGCAACCTAGATGTTCTGCCATGCTACAACAGGCTTTTGCAAAAACAAAACTAACACCATTTTCTGAACTGGTTTGGAATGTCTTGTCAGACATTATTGTAGGCGTAAAAACTATTTATATATTTCTGAGTTTGGAAATAAGCCTAATTTTACATAGAAAACCAAAGTGTTTGTTACATGTTTTAATAACCATTAAGTTTTCCAGAAAATGAAAATTCCATGGAAAATGAAAGAAATCTGTCCTTAGTTTTGTTTGGAACTTTGTGAAGAGTTGTTCAAAATATCACAGATTTCAAGACTAATAGGAATTCTGCTAGACCTATCTGAGGCACTTGTATCCCCAAATTAGTAAAAGGAAATTTTTACTTCAAAGTCCTTTCAAAGGACATAAAAGTAAATATTATTAAATTAGCAGATATATGAAAAGTAGCAATCTCATTGAACTTCATCAGTAGTGGCTGTTTTAAGAATACTATTACTATTATTGCAATGCATCAATTAGACCAATTAGACATCTTAGTTGTAAACGTTTTATATGGAAATTTTAAGTTAATTTTTGGGTTGGCTGTTGGTTTTTAATGTTATTCTGATCCTGTCCCTTGAGGTCAATTATAACCCTGCTAGAATTTCTTTTATTAGTTTTCTTTTCTAATAATCCTCTCTTACCCCACTGTCTATTGAAAGATATACTCTCCAAAGGTCTCTTTATGTATTAGAGTCTACAACATATACCTAGACATAGTAGAATTTCAAATTACACATGTTCTTCTTGATACTTTATATCTACCTGTCCATCTCATGATCCTTAATACTGGGGACAAGCTCATTTGTAGAAATAATGTCCTTGTTCCTTTTCTCATCTTGGAGTGTGTAATTTGTTTGGCATATTAATGCCATTACAAAAAAGGTTGTTTCTCCTTTTGCACTTAATACACAAAACTATATAGCCCATTATTACTTAGTCTCACATGCTTTCACTCATTATTAATTTATTTTCTTTAATTTCTCCTTTTTTAAAAAAATATTGAATCCTAATTATTTCTCCTTTTTTAAAAAATATTGAATCCTAATTAATTATACATATTTTTGTGGTTCAACATTGACATATGCTGATCAAATCAATATTACTAGTATAGATATTGTTATAAATAGTACTTATTATTTATGCCCCTTGTCCAATCTCTCTCCATCCCCCTCTCCCTCCCACTTTCACCTCTGATAACCCTAGATTTCTTGTCTTCTTCTGAAAGAGTAATGGTTACTCTGTTGAATCATTGCCTAGATGATCTGTTCAATGCTGAGAGGTGTGTTCGGGTCCCCCAATATTATCATAGAGCAGATGCTTCTTCTGTCACTCTGGAATGGGCTTTTTGGAGAGAGACATCCTCTTCTTTGCTTTGGTCTCTGCTGGTGACTCTCCTTGTGTCAATGCACTCCAGTGACTAGCGGACCAACTGCGTGGTGGTTGTGGCGTCTAGCCACTTTTGCAGCAGCTGTGGTTATTGTAGTTGCTGTGGTGGGCCACTCGCATGGAGGTGATGTTTTTGACATGTTCCTTGGTGCTGGTGGTGTGTCTGATTTTGGGGGGGGGGGGCTGGTCACCAGATCCATACCTCAGGACCCCGGGCAGGCCCCAAGGCACAGGTGGTGTGCATAGTTGTGGGGGGGGGTATGGCCCCCGGCTACATACCTCAGGTCCCCAGGTGGGCTCTGAGCCATTGGTGGTGTGCCTGGTTGTGGGAGGGGGCTCCGGTCCCCAGATCCATACCTCAGGTCTCCAGGCAGGCCCTGAGGTGCTGGCAGTGTGCCTGCACGAGAGCTAATTTTTTGTCTTTTGCTTACTTCTAAAATGGGCCAACTTCCTGTGGGGACCAGCACTTGAGCCCTGTGGTTGAGCTAAATTGCTGCTTTGCTGCTGATTCCATAGGGAAGGCTGTTTGTGCAGCACAGGTTTTAATGGTTGACCTTATAGGTACTTCCAGCTCTCCAGAGACTCAGTACACCTGGGTTGTGTATAAACACTGATCTGGGCCTGAGTCTTTTCATCAAACTGCACCCCATGTAATTCTATATTCCTGACCAGTCTCCTCTGAGTGGGCCTTCACTGATTGGGGTGCAGATCAGCTGTCCTTGTTGTGCCCCAGTGTTCCCCTGGTGGGCCCATCTCCCCCACCACCCTTGCTGCAAACACTTCCCATGGGATGGACCATGCACCAGTCCCTTGAGATGACTCATTGGCCTGTGAGTGGCTCCTTTTCTACAGTTGTTCTGGCTCCTCATTCCTATGTGGGTCCGTGGGAGCCCTATTAGTGGTCTTGCAGGCCTGGGGGCCACCAAGACCCTCTTCTCTCTTGCTGCCTACAAGCATCTTTAGTCAAAGGGCACAGCTGTGGCTTCTGCCTGTTCCTGCTCTGTGTGCTCAGCAGCTCCAGCCTTAAAGCAGCCATGGCATGAAACCTTTGGAGCGTTTTTTTCTTTATCTCATCATGGCTTCTCCCAACTTCATGCACTCTGTAGGTCTCTCCTCATCTTCGCTTGAGCTCTAGTGGCCCCAGCTTGGCTGTTGTTGCTTTTTTATAGTTGTAAATTGGTTGATTTGTGGGAGTGAATGACATTGGAGACTGTCTATTCTGCTGTCTTGACCGGAAGCTCAATTTCTCCTTTGTGATATAGTTCTGGCATAATATTCTTTATCTTAATTATGTAAGTATGTAAATTTCACTAAGTGTGACTTGATTTCCAGGATAGTGAAATTGTGTTACAAAATATTTGTCAGAAAAGAGAACACCAAGATTGATGTTTTCAACACCAATGGCTGGGCTGCTCTCCCAACTCTCCTTCTCCCAGATAAAAAAATTTGTATGTCTCAGTGTTATACCCCTCAAGGATTCATGCGGAACTTGAGGAGAGGGAAACTAATTCCTGAACCACAGTGAGGAGTGGCCTAACCTGGAATACTCAGTGGATTCCCCTAGGGTTTACAAATGGGTTTGGGTTTTAAGTGGGATGGATGAACATTAGATGCTTGAGCTTGGGAGCACTGTGAAGTTCTGCGCTTAAGCTTGGCATGTAAAGAAGAGAGCCACTCACGTTTGAATGAAGTAGGCTGGTCATGAGCAGCCTGTAATGATAGACTGAAGAGTCTCCCAAAACACTGCTGAGATTGAATTTCCTATCAATTGTAACAGATAAGGACTAAATTAGATTTATTTTATTTTCAAAAAGCAAAAAGTAAAAGTTGCTAGCCCTGAAATGCACTAGTGCAAATTTATACCAATTATAATTAAGTTTGATAATATTATTTTAGACATATTTTCATCAGAGGAACATTGAGAAACCTTTTTTAAGAGAATACATTTTGCATGGGTCTATAACTTCATATTCCAAAGCAATAGTAGCTTCTTTTTGAGCTTCTGTCCTATCCTTCCAGCACCTTTAGAATGAATATCTTTTTATCTTTAAATTTCCACTAGCCTCTCTCTGTGAATACCCCTGGGGAACAACTCAGTGTGAGGTTCTGCTTTGCAGAATGATTCACACATCTTGCTCCTGTTTGTACACTGCAGAGGGCACGGTAATACTTCTGCTAAAAGAGGAGCCCCAAATTGTCAAACCCCAGCACTTTTGTGTGAAGCTGGTGTTTGTAAGAAAGTAGATTGAATTATTTAGGGTCAGACACCAGTTGGAGTAAATCACCAGGGAAGACCATGAGTGGCAAGGAGAAGCTATTTGGGTGTAAACGCTTGGGAAATAAGAAAACAGATCTTTGAGCTATGCTTCCTAAACAGAGCTTTTTGGAAATATTGCTTAGGAGTGATAGGATAGTGAATTAAAATGTCTGCACTTGTATTTCCCCCTGAATGACTGTTGCACAATGGGCTAATCTGAATGCTTTTGAGGAGAGTTCTGTATGGCTTATTTTCTACTCAACTGAAACCTCTCAAGCTCAAGACAAGATATTTCAGTTGTGTGACTTCATTGTGTGAGTTGTCACAAAATGAGGTGGGGAAGAGATATTGCTCTTTAAAAGTTAGTGAACCGTGGGGATTTTACATGGAATTGTAAAGAGTTCAAACTAGTCAAGGAAAGAAATGGAAGATGGACAGCTTGAAGAGGGTTCCGGCAATGCTTGAAAGACATACGCATTGATCTCAAAGGCCTTTCCTTTCAGAGATGCACAGCCTAGGCCTTGGTAACTTCAACAGATTGTCAGGAAAATATCCGTATTATTACTCTGGGCTTTTTGCTGAATACAGTTTCCACATCCATCCTCAAGACAAGTTTATAGCTAGCTCCACACAGCACATAAATCATTTTGAAAAGACCCCAAATAGTTAAATTTAATCAAACAATTGGTAACTTTGAAAAGTACTCATTAGCATCCTGTTGCCACGCAGAGCATTGGGTGAATTAAGTTGCTTGTTTTCAAACACCTGTTTGAAAATGTACTGTATGCAGACTAACTCAAATAAAAGAGAATTTTCATTTTCAGACACACAATCCTAGACATCTTTTAAAAACAAATAGTAATGTCCAAAGCATTTTATATCGCTTTGAGGATGACGTTCTTCTGGGTATATTTTAGTGGCTATTTTGCAACCATTGCAAGAGTAAATTGTGGTCCAATAAAATGTATACTCTACCTGACTTCTCAGCAGCATTTGACTCCTGTTCACCTTCCATTTTGCAACTCTGTATTCCCACTAGCTTCCCACCTTAGCTCTAAGACTCTTCCTGATTAGATTCACTTGTGCATTCCAGTTTATTTGCCCATCCTGAAATCCTTGTTTATTCCCCTGAGTTCTGTCTGAGGCTTTCTTCCCTTCTGACTCTACACATTCTCTCTAGGCAATCTCATCCTCCACCAGTTCGTCTTCAATTTTCCTCTGTTTTTGTGCTGTCCACTGTGGTAGCCACTAGCCATGGATGGCTATTTAAATTTAAATTAATTAGAATAAAATAAAATTTAAAATTTAGTTCTTCACTCACACTAGCCACATTTCATGAGCTCAGTAGCTACATGTGGCTAGTAACCAGTGCAAATATAGACATTTTTATCATCACAGAGAGTTTTATTTATTAGAAAATTCTGCTTTTTATGCCATTGTATCCCAGATAAATCTCTAGTTCAGATATCTCTCTGGGGCTTCAGACTAGTAGCAGCTTACTGGACATCTCCATTTGGATGTTCCATAGGCCTCACAAATTATTTCCACGAAACTGCTCTTTTTCTGGAAATTAAACTGGAACCTGGAATGCAGAAATGAATAATCTCATCTTTATTCTTTGTAAACCGGATGGCCATCAAGAATTTCGACTGTTCACAGATGATTAATTTCAATTCAGGTAGTTCTTTAAAATAAGGAAGACACCCAGTTATTTTGTGTTGCATTTGACAATTTCTAAATTGAATCATTCCTTGCAGTGACCTTGTAAGTGGTACTATTCTCTCCCATTACCCCTGCCCCCAAATTAATTTCACACACAGAATGCAAAATGAGGTTAACAAAGCAATCTTTGTGATGGGAATTCCACAGATTGCTTAATTGACACTTCTAAATCTCTCATTTATTTGTATTTCCAAATCAACAGAATTAGACTACAAATTAATTCATTAGTTCAAACAATAGAAAATGAGGTCAAGATTATTAGGAGAAGAATAGACAAGGAGATGAATTGATCCACATTCAGATATACAGGTTGATCCCTGAAACTCAGAAAAAATAGGTCAACTTTTCCCCTCTCTCTTAATTACATGCCTACAAGCTTTCTCCTGTCAGGTCTGGAAATCTTGGGGCTTATTTCTACACAATGTAATTATGTTTCCATATCTGATCGCGTCCAATTTTGAAATGAAATAAACAGTAGGAACTAGTCACATTAGCAAGTGGAGCCACCAAATTACATTCATTAAGGCATTGTTCAATTATGGAGTGCAATCCTCCAGTGACCCCAGGAAAGGAAAAAATTAGTTTACAATTAAGGATCTGTGGTACTCAATAAATATACGCACGATTTTAAAAGAATGCATTATTTTCCCTTCTATCAAAGGGAATCTAGATCTGGAAAGGGCTTGAATAAAGAATAATTACACTTTGATGAAAAGAAGCTGAATTCACCTTGATATAAATCAGGTCAGTAATTATCCACCCTAATGCAGTATAATGATCCTTTTGGATTTATAATTATCAGCCTTCAGGAGAGTCTCAGTGTAATTCTAATGTAACAGCAAGGTAACAAGCAATGTTTCCCATTTCATTTTCCATAACATACAGTACAATTCTACACTGAATTGCAAGAATTTTTTTTTTATTATAGTCATTTCTCATGCTTTTGAATTTTTTTTTCCTCTTTAACCAAATATACAGCTCCCATTGTTAGTCTTAGCTTATCTTCTCACAATGTGAATATCTTCTCACATTGTTCTTCATGACTCTGTAGCAAACTCTCTCTTATCAGGCTAGCAAAGGCAAAATGTCTGTTGCATACCAAAGTATTCTTCCCAAAATTCTTTCTTCAGTGAGACCTTTTTCAGAGCTGCCAAGCATAAACAAAGAGGGATGACTTCAGCTGAATGACGAAAATGGCCAGCGAGGCCACTGTTATCCTTGTTTGTCCTATGTCTGTCTGTCTTCTACACTGGGCGACATAGATATTTGACTATTTTACTGGATTATAAAGTTACACAGCATACAATCTACATGGCAATAAAGGAGACATGCACACATACATAGATGGAAAGACAGAGAGACAGAGAAGGAGGGAGAGGAGAAAGAATGAGAGGAAGTACGCATGCGTGTGAAAGAAATGCTTTCACGTACATTATGTGACCTTGAACCAAATATTTAACCTTCTGAGTGTCAGTTCCTTAATCTGTCAGAGTAGATATCTCATAGAGTTGTTGAGGATTAAATAAGATGAAGCTCTAAAGTATTTAATATAGTGCCTGCCACAGAGAAACCATTCAGCAAACAATAGCCAACACCCTATTGATTGCTAAATAGCGGCACAGACATATAAGGCACATCGGCACACATAAATAGGTGAGCATACAATATTATACATGTGTTCTGCCCATTTGAATTATAAGAAATAAATATTGGCTAGATATTTATATTATGGGATATCTACCCAATAGTGTTGGGAAATCAGCGTTTGAGTTTTGATTCTGATAGTTAGTAGCTGGATGACCTTGGGAATGTCATTTAGCATGCAAACAGGCTTATGTATGTAACACTCTTTACGCATGTGTAAAACCTAAAGGTGTCACATCCTGTTTGTATCCTTTGCATTAGCAGAAGCAGTTTCCAAGGAGTGCCCTCTCTATGTATGTATGTGTGGTTGAGAATACTCACCCAGGACTCTTTTCTCCAAAATGGCCTTTTAAATTGCATCTGGAATCTGAGCCAGTCTTACACTTGGAGTCTGACAATAGCGTCTGGCCCTGTGTGCATTCAGCTTTTCCGTTCTGCTTCTTGAATGGCAACTGCCACAGTTGCATGCAGTGTCCAGGCGTATCTCATCCCAGAGTCAGATAAAGGACCCATCTGGTCATTGGCTATGGAGATGAGAAAGTAGAGGTGCAGACTTCTCAATGACTCTTGCAGGGCACACCAATTATCAGGGATAACAGGCACAATATTAAAATCATATTCTGCCCATAACCATCTAGAACAAAAGCCTAGCACACAGTACATGACCAGTAAATATTTGTCAGAGAATTCCAGGCCATCTCAAGGTTTGTGATCCCAATACATCGAATGACTTGGAGTCAATTGACTCTCCATTCAGTCACAACACATACCATTTAATGGAGATTTTATGCCTCATTCCTGGGAAAATGACTTGTCTCACTTGTCTTTTTCCTCTTTGAGAGAAAGCCTGCCTTTATACTCTCAAGTGACCACATTTTCAAATCTCAGTGAAATCAGGTGGGAAGCACCTTCCGGATTTTTCTTTCCCTGCCAGATTTTAGTTGCTGGTAGGGTTGCCATTTTGGATTGCTAAATGACCTTCTTATTCCCATTTCATGCCTGGCGCTTTGTCTCTTGTAGGTTCTACGGGACTGTCAGAACCTATTTACTAACCTCGCCTACCTCTTACTTTAGAACTTTTCAGCCAGGCTCTTTTTCCTGCTCTGTATTCTGTTCACTGCTCCACCACCCTCACAGGCCTCAGCTGCAGCTGAAGAGTCCATGGGAAATAGGGAACTCAGTTCCATGACACATACATTTCAAGGAAAAATACCCTCTCACTCCTGAATTTGTGGAGTTTTAAATATCAGAAGTTTGTCTATTAAAAATTTTCCCCCAAAATAAAAATGGATTTAATTGCAACAAAATATCTGTGTAATTTGAAGCCACACAAGTCACATTTGAGTGAACCTGCTTGGGGGGAGGGAACGCTCTGCTGCCAGTCACTATTGTATACATTTGGTTTTCTGGAAAAAAAAATCTTTTTAGACCAACTGGGAAAGAAACCCTATCTTCTGATACAATTTTGGATTTTCTTTTCTGTTGAAGACTTTGCACTAAAAACATCTTAACAGACATGTATTAACAGCCAAAAACATTTAGTGATTTCTTAAATGTTATAAAGTTTTAACATGAAAAAAATAGATTTTCTGAGATAGCAACTGGCAGTGTGGGGATAGAAATAATGTATTCAGTAAATAAATTTCACACAGCCCGACTAAGCCCTCCTACAAACTATTCAGATCAATATTTGATGAGAATGTATCAAAGCAAACTTATTGCTATGAGGAGCCACTGCTATCTTTTGATTGAAGTTAATGAAGCAGACATATTAGTGTAAAGCACTTGCTGGATGCATTCGAAATTTGTCCTAACCACTACTAGTGCTGCTAATGGAAGATGGTAATTACTGTCCACATAATTCTGAAATAATTAAGAAAATGGGCACTTTTTGGAATCATCATATTAAAATGCAGGCCCGATAACAGAAAAGTTTCTGGACATGTGCTGACTTGAATCAGTGAAGATGAAAGTGACAGAGTACCTTTATTCTTTACAATTGAAATCTCGCTTCTGTCACAAGCTGTAAAGCTTTAAAAGGATGAGGAAGTCAGAAATGTTGCCAATGACACAGAGTAAAGAAGAGTGCAGGAAGTAAAGTGTAGTAACAGCAGAATTCGGCACATCCCCATTACTGTCAAAGGCACTGTAGCCATCGTGCAGCTTGAACCCTGCTCTTGCTTCATCCATGTAAGGGTAGACACCTGATTTGATTGGGTCTCTTGGATGCTTCCCTGGAGGCATATATAGATCACAGCATTGACAAGGACTTCCTAGGACTGAAGATGCTCAGGGCATTCATTTCCATCTCTGAATAAATCAGGGCAGAACTGGCAGCGCCAGACAGGTGTGACTTGCTCCCAGCACCAAGCCCAGGCCCAGCAGATTTGCAGTCGGTGCACTCTCCTGCCTGAAACATGAAAGAATGCTAAATGTGGTTCGTGTGAAAGAAAAGATGAATGGTTCCTGGAAAAATATTGTCAGTCACGAGACACGTTTCCCTCCCATAAAAAAGAAGGAGATGCTTTAAAAAAAGGATCCTGGGACAGCATTAATAAAAAGGAGACAACCTGATAAGCAAACACAGTCTCCATGGACCAGGGCATGGGTGTACTTTCCCAGTCAATTTAAAATGTCTTGAAAGTAATTTGTAATTGTGGCTTGTCTGATCTGAAAAAAAGAAAATCCTTACAAACGATGGGCCTGCTAAGAATATGTAGGGGAAAACAGTCTCTTTAAAGTGAGATGGCTATTTGGGAATTACTGCACACATCCAACAAAAGTGCACTGGTTGTGCACTCAGGAAAGCTGTGACACAGGTTTTCTGAAACAAAGGGTTAAATCATGCAGTAATTTTCACAGCCCCTAGCACAGTCCTTTGCAGTGCAGAAAGCTCTTTCATACATATGCTCTCAATTCTCTGCCTAGCCACCCTGTGAGGAATGCAGGATGGGGATTATCATCTCCATTTTAGAAATGAAGAAAATGGGGCTTCAATGAGGCAAATGACTTGTCTAAGGGCAGACGTTCTGACTGTCAGCCCAGTGCTCTGTGCACTGCAGCACTCAGAGGTCTCTGCTCTGTGTGGCTGTGCTCCACACTGCTATTCTTGGCATCTCTGTGTCAGGGGAAGCTGTGTCCCCAGGTGAGCCCTGCCACCCAGCACCAGTCCCCAGCAATCCTCTGATATGGCTCTGCTTAGTTCCCTATGCAGGATGGCCATGAACATCCCCCACAAAAAAAATCTGCTCTTAGAAAGAGAGAGAAAAAACTGTCACCCAAAAAAGAAAAGAAAACCTGTCAGGAGAATCATGCTCTTTAAAGACACTACTTCCTTACTGTTGTTTTCACACTGGTCTTCCAGGACTTCCAGGTTAAAGTCCAAACCTCTGAGCCTGGCATGTGAGCCCCTCCATATGTGATGCTTCACCATACGTAACACCAAAGGAACCTTCTGTCTAGCCAGGCAGAGAACTCTCTTCCCCAGCATTGGAAACCATGTTTATTTTTAATACCACAGTTTCTCCTACGATATTCTCTCCATATGGTAAGGCCTCCTTTCCATTTTTTTTTTTTGGCCAAATGTGCCCAAGGGTGCTGATGTAGACTTAAGTCCCACTGCCCCATGAAGCTCCTCTTGCAGGTTCAGCCTACAGATTGTAGGAACCTTCTATTTCCATGTCACACATTGGGTCCCGAGCGATTGCTAACCATAGCTGTCACAACTGACCTGATTGCAAGTGACAGAAATTCAACTTGATCTGGCTGAGGCAAAAAGGGAAATTTACTGGAAGGCTATTGAGAAATTGAATGTACCAGGAAAAGGTGGAAGATCAAGGGCAGCTGGGCCTTAGAGATATTTGGAATAAGAGACTCAAAATGCTGCCAGTGCTCTGTCCCTCTCTCATCTTTGCTTCCCTTGGCATGGAAACTTCTTTCTCTCAGCTTCTTCTGGGAAAAATGGCAACCAACAGTTCCTGTGCTGCATATCTCACAGGCTTTTCCACCAGAGGAGGATGTAGGCTCCCGCCTCAGTTTCATTTCAGATGATTCTAGGAGAATCCTCTGATTTGCCTGCTTGCTTCAAACACCTATCTCCAGACAAATCTGGTATGGCTTGGGACAGAATCACTTAACCTAGACCCTGACACGGGGGCCTCAGGCTGTGTATCATTTCTAGGGGAGAGAGGTAATCACCGTGATGCACACAGCCTCACTGGTTTCTGTCTCCCACATTGTCTTGTGGTCTCTGGTGAATCACTCCTTCCCATTCCACGCATCATATCTTCTTGCTCAAACAATATTGACAGCTCTTTGAGGGCTGAGCCTAAGGCCACAAATTACCTTTCAAGAGTTCTCATGGTACCTAGCATAGTACGTGAGCTTTCACTTATTTACTCATTTATTGAGTGCCTCTTCTGTGGCAAGCCTGTGCCAGATGTTACAGGTGGAAACTTGTTATTCATCTCAACTCTTGCCACACATTATTTGTAGTTCCCTAAAACCACCATGCCATTTCTCACCACTGGGTCTTCATGCATGTTATTTCCTTCATCCGGAATACCTTTCCGATTCTTCTTGCCCTGACAGAAAAGCCCACTTAAGCCTCCAAGAATCAGTTCAATTGTCACTACTTCTGGAAAGCCTTTCCTGACCTCTTCGCCTGGTCCCCTTATCCTAAAGCTGGGTGAAGTGCCCCTCCTATGTGCTCCCAGAGCACTCTTGATGGCACTTACTTATCACTGTGTATTGTAATCATTTACTTACTTGTCTTCTGTGAGAACAGCCAGTGGTTCTCAATGTCTGGTCATCCAACCATCATTATCTCCTGGACACTTATAAATGCATGTTCCTCAGCCTTTCTCCAGACCTAAAGAATTAGAGACTGTACGGGTGACACCAGCAATCCATGTTTTAATGAGCCTTCCAAGTAATTCTGATGCACACTTAAGTTTGAGAACTACTGAGATAGATATTACCAGCAGTCGTCACAGGATCTGGTTCATATTCAATGCTCTGCAAACTTTTGATGAGTGGTTCAATGAATCAATATTTTCTTCTCCACGTGAGGATTTTGGATGTGTTGTTTCTACTTGCTTGCTTTTCAGGCACTCATCAGGTTGATGAGTGATTTCCATTCATTCATTAGGCCATCCATCCATCCATTCATTCGTTAGACTACCTAGAAAACTAGGGATTCCAATGTTGAATTCCTACCGTTTGCCACAACAATGAAGCGCATAGCTCTCCCAACCACCAGGAGTATTTTGGGAGCCTTATTTTATGGCTGTAGGATACAACTTTATAAATATGATATCTTCCATTTATATATTTTCAAGAGTCAAGAAGAATTCCAGAGAAAATCTTGTTCCTGCAGTCGCTGATATCCTTTGAGTTTTACATGATTTTGAAAGAAAGAAAGAAAAAAAAAAAAAAAACCCTCACTTAATCCTGTATGCCTAAAAGTCATCTTTGCCGATGAACCCCAGATTTAAGTTCTAAACAAATTAAAGATTAAGAACTTTTCTTTGACACATTTTTTCAAAAACTTTATTGCTGTCTGCGAGCTACTTGGTTCCTTTCAGAGAGAGCAATGTTCTGTGTGCTGGGCGGAGCAGGACCATCCTGCACCTTGGCAAAGCTGAGTGGGAGTGTGTGTGAGAGACAGAGCAGTATCAATAGCCCAATGTTATGCTTTAAGCAAGCTTTTGAGAACAAAGTCTTTTTTTTTTTTTCTTGCTCTGCCTGCCAGTGATCACGACTGTCTTCTTTCATTGGGACATTCCATGCCTTTGCACTGAGTGCCAAAGCAGGGCATCCCTGGAGCCCTCCAAGCTCCTCGCAGAGCCCTGAAATTGAGGCCATTCTTGAGGCCACTCTCTCTCCCATTCTGCGCGTGCGTGCATACACACACACACACATACACACACACACACACACACACATTTTCTGATAATCCTTTCCTGCATCCCAAAGAAGGCAGTGAATATAAAGCCCTCAAGAATAAAAGTTCCCTTATTATACCAACATCAGTTTAAAAACAAACAAACAAAAGCCCACTAAAAGTCATTAGTTTCTGGAAACTTCCATTGCATCGTAATGTGCAAAACTTATGCCATAAAAAATAACTTAAGGGAAGGAACTCCTTAAAGCTTAGAGGTTAAAGTTAAACCCATACAGGATAAATGCATGAATTATGAAAGAGACTTTACACATGGGATATAAGATTGGACTGCATAAGCGTTTCCTGATTGGCATTTTGTGGCTGCATCACAACACCTGGAGATTCATATTGAGCATGCAAATTCTCCTGAAATATCTCATTCTGTAGGCAGTACAGGCAAATGTTAATTTTGACAATTTCCCTAGGTAATTCTGATATGAGCTACTGTTGGGAGTTACTGGATTAGGTGATGTTCAACTTTCCTTCTAGTGCAGACTCTATGATGTATTATTACACACTTCACGATCTCTTTCTCTCTCTTTCTCTTTCTCTCTCTCCAAATACGGGAGAAGGTAATAACAGCTTCAACATTGTTTTGCGAGTCACAAAACCTAGGTGTGATTCCATCTCTGCCATAATCTCTCTCTGTTAATTTGGATAAGCAATTAGCCTCCTCTGACCTTCTGTTTCCTCGTGCACAAAATAAATAGTGTGTACTACTAGATCCAGTGGTTTGCTGGTAGAAAGAAAAAGAAAAAAGAAGTTTTGATTTGTGGTGTTTTTAGCATGTGACAATTTTTATGTTGCAATCACTTCCACTCACGATGGCCAATTTCAAGCTATGGAAGTGATGTCACTGAGCATGGAGTTGGGAAGAGATACATACAATCTACTCTGCAAACTGGTGCACACTGGCTCCATCTCGCCAAGGACTAGATTTCCTCCAACCATAAATCTCTGTTTTATGTAACTACTTAATTAATAATGGCAGCGGCTTTAAGAACAGAAAAGTCAGTTATTGGTGCTGTTGAGAGCCTGAGCTTTGTAGTTGAGCAGACTTGGGTTTAAGTTCCAGTTTGCCTGTTTAAACTGTGTAACTTTTGTTAAGATACTTATCAGTTCTGGTTTCCTCATTTGTAAAACAAATGAATAAAACCCCCTATTTAGTGAGGAGTAATGAGATAATGTATATAGAGTGCCTAACACAGTGTCTGGTAAATGTAACATGCAAACGAATGCAAGTAGAGAAGATAAAGCAAAGCAATAGCAGCTATTGCATTAGAAACACCAGGAAAAATGTCTAAACACAAAATACGAAAGAGAGCTCATAGTGAAACTCGAAGTTAGTAATAACAGTTGCCATTTTGTTGAGTGTTTGCCATGCTCTATTTTTTTTTTTTTAAAGATGACCAGTAAGGGGATCTTAATCCTTGACTTGGTGTTATCAGCACCACACTCTCCCAAGTGAGCCAGGGGCTGGCCCTGTGTTTGCCATGCTCTATTTTTTTTTTTTTAAAGATGACCAGTAAGGGGATCTTAATCCTTGACTTGGTGTTATCAGCACCACACTCTCCCAAGTGAGCCAGGGGCTGGCCCTGTGTTTGCCATGCTCTAGACACTGTGCTAAGAGCGTTACATGGGTTTTCTGACTTTAAAAGCCCAGAAAGCTGTAAGTGTTATGAACTAAGCTGTCATCTAAAAAACTAATTTAAATTCTTAAAAGCTAGTTTCAGATTTGGACTGATACACAAGAAAATTTTCAGAGGTGAATCTAGAAAAGAAGGATAGGAGATATGAAACTAACCACAGTTCCAAGATTTGTACTTTGTATTCAAACAAATTCATGTGTAAAGTCATTCAGTGGACGTACACTATATACAAGATACTGAACAAGGCACTGGGGGAGGAGGAGATGCAAATTATAATAATAATATCTCTGAGAGAGAAAGACTCAAACGTAAATTGCACTGATTTCAGGCTGATTTGAACCAACTCTCATTTTCCTTTACATTGAATGGATCTGAAGCTGTTCACCCGGGCCTCCTGTTCTCAGCCTTTTGTTCTAAACACACTGCACAATCCTCAATTTCTCCAAAATTTGAAGAGGTGGGAAAACATACAAACTCATGTTACAAGGCCAGCATTACTCTCATACCAGAACCAGAAAAGGACACTATAAGAAAAGGACATTAGAAGCTAATATCCTGAAGAACATAGATGCAAAAATCCTCAACTAAATACTAGCAAACCAAATTCAACAGCATATTAAAAGGATCATTGACCAAGATCAAGTGGACTTTTTCTCTGGGATGTAAGGATGATTCATCATACACAAATCAATAAATATGACATACCACATCAACAGAATGAAAGATAGAAAGCATATAACCTGAATAGATGCAGAAAAATATTTGACAAAATTCAACATTCTTTTAATGCTCAACAAACTGGGAATAGAAGAAATGTGCCTCAGTTATAACAAAGGCCATATATGACAAGCCCACAGCAAACACCATACTCAACAGTGAAACCTGAAAGCTTTTCCACTATGATCAGGAACAAGATGAGGACCGCTACTCTCATCACTTCTTTTCTACATAGTACTGGAAGTCCTAGCCAGAGCAATTAAAAAAAAGAAGGCATTCAGATAGGAAGGGAAGTGAAATTGAGACAGCATGATCTTATATATAGAAAACCCTAAAGACTCCTCCATAAATTCAGTCAATTTGTAGGATGCAAAATCAGCATACAAAAATCAGTAACATTTCTATATACTAACAATGAGCTATCCAAAAAAGAAATCAAGAAAAGAACCCTATTTAAAATAGCAAGAAAGCCAGCCCATTTACAATAGCCACCAAAAAAAAAAATAAAATAAAATAAAATAAATAAAGTACATTGGAATACAGTTAACCAAGGAAAAATCTCTATAAAGAGAACTACAAACCACTGTTGAGATAAATTAAAGACAACAGAGGAAGATGGAAAGATATCCCCTGCTCTTAGATAGGAAGAATTAACATTGTGAAAATGTCCATATTACCAAAAGTGATCAAAAGATTCAATGCAATCCCCATCAAAATTCCAATGACATTTTTCTCAGAAATGGAAAAAACTATCCAGACATTTATATGGAACAATAAAAGACCACGCATAGCCATAGAAATTCTGAGCAATAAAAATAATGCTGGAGGCACAACACTACCTGACTTTAAACTATATTACAAAGCTATAATAACCAAAATGGCATGGTAGTGGCATAAAATCAGACACATGGATAAAAGGAATAGAATAGAGAACCCAGAAATCAACCCATACACCTACAGCCATCTGATCTTTGACAAAGGCACCAAGTCTACACACTGGGGAAGAGACTGCTTCTTCAGCAAATGATGCTGGGAAAACTGGGTATTTGTATGTAGAAGAATGAAACTAGATGTGTACCTCTCACTGTATACCAAAATCAACTCAAAATGGGTTAAAGAATTAAATATACACCCCAAAACAATAAAACTCCTTAAAGAAAATATAAGGGAAGCATTCCAGAAAGTAGTAGTGGGCGCAGACTTCATGACTATGACCCTAAAATCACAGGCAACTGAAGAAAAAATAAACAAATGGGATTATATCAAGCTAAAAATTTCTGCACAGCAAAAGAAACAATCAAGAGTGAAAAGACAACTGAGTGGGAGAAGATTTTTGCCAAATATACATCTGACAAAGGATTAATATCCAGAATACACAAGGAACTCAAACAACTTTAAAGCAAAAAGCCAAGCAACCCAATTAAAAAATGGGCAAAGGAGCTGAATAAGCATTTCTCAAAGGAAGGTATACGAATGACCAACAGACACATGAAAAAATGCCGAACATCACTCAGCATTCAGGAAATACAAATCAAAACTACACTGAGATACCAACTCACCCCAGTTAGGATGGGTAATATCCAAAAGACTGTGAATGATAAATGCTGGTGAAGTTGTGGAGAAAAAGGAACTCTCATACACTCTTGGTGGGACTGCAAAATGTTTCAGCCTCTATGGAAAGTGGTATGGAGGTTCCTCAAACAATTACAGATAGATCTACCATATGACCCAGCTATTCTACTGCTGGGAATATGCCCAGAGGAATGGAAATCATCATGCTGAAGGTATACCTGTTCTCCAATGTTTATTGCCGCACTCTTTACAATAGCCAAGAGTTGGAATTAGCCCACATGTCCATCATCAGATGTGTGGAAAAGGAAAATGTGGTATATCTACAAAATGGAATTCTACTCTGCTATAAAAAAGAATGAAATACGACCATTTGCAACAACATGAATGGACTTAGAGAAAATTATATTAAGTGAAACAAGTCAGGCACAGAAAGAGAAATACCACATGTTCTCACTTATTTGTTGAAGCTAAAAATAAATAAATAAACACAAACAAATAAAGGTTGGGGGATGAAGAGATAACAATCACAACAATTT
The DNA here is from genome assembly GCF_000696425.1 of Galeopterus variegatus. Lineage (NCBI taxonomy): Eukaryota > Metazoa > Chordata > Mammalia > Dermoptera > Cynocephalidae > Galeopterus > Galeopterus variegatus. The sequence continues at coordinate 319,871 of NW_007726755.1, forward strand.
CCTGAATTTGTTAAGACAAGTGTACAGATATGTTGGGGGGGGAGGAAGAGGGGGACTGGGGAAAGAGTAACAGGTAAAGGGTCACAAAAATCAACTGCAATGCATATTGAGAAGTTAAAAAAAATCAGTACAAAAAATAATAAGACAGTTAGAGATAAATTTAACCAATGAGGTGACAGATCTGTACACTGAAAACAATAAACATTGATTAAGGAAACTGAAGAATAAAAATAAATGGAAAGATATCCTGTGTTCATGGATTAAAATTATTAATATTGTAAAAATGTTCATACTACTTAAAGCAGTTCACGTATTCAATGTAATTCATATCAAATGCCACTACTATTTTTTACAGAAATAGAATAAACAATCCTAAAATTCTTATAGAACCATGAAATATCCTGAATACCCAAAGCAATTTTGAGCAAAAAGAACAATGCCAATAGCATAACATTACCTAATTTCAAAGTCCACTAAAAAGCTATGTTAATCGAAATAGCATGGACTGGCATAAAAACAAACACATAGAGCAATGAAACAGAATCGAGATCCCTGAAATAAACCCACGTGTATATAGTCAACTAATCTTTGACAAGGGTCCAAAGAATACACAATGGGGGAAGAATAGTCCCTTCAATAAATGGTATTGGGGAAACAATATCTGCCTACAAAAGAATAAAATTGGGCCCTTATCTTAGATCATACACAAAAATTAACTAAAAATGGATTAAGGACTTAAATGTAAGACCTGAAATCTTAAACTTCTAAAAGAAAATATAGGGATAAAGCTCCTTGACATTGGTGTTGACAATTATTTTTTGGATATAACCCCAAAAGCACAGGCAACAGAAACAAAAAATAAACTGTCAGGTACATCAAACTAAAAAACTTCGGCACAGCAAAAGAAATAATCAACAAAAATGAAAAGGCAACCTATGGAATGGAAGAAAATATTTGCAAACCATTGTATCTAATGAGGGATTAATATCCAAAATATATTCATATAAGGAAGTCATACAAATCAATATAAAAAAAATCCAAAGGACCCAATTAAAAAATGGCAAAAGACCAGCATAAGTATTTGTCCAAAGGAGATATAAAATGGCCAACAGGTATATGCAAAGGTGTTCAACATCACTAATCATCAGGGAAATGCAAATCAAAACCACTATGAGATATCACTCCACACCTGTTAGAATGGCTGTTATCAAAAGACAAGAGACAGAAAGTCTTGATGAGGGTGTAGAGGAAAGGAAAGCCTTGTATACTGTTGGTGGGAATCTAAATTGGCAAAGCTATTAAGAAAAACAGTATGGAGGTTCCTCAAAAAATTAAAAATAGAGCTACCTTACGATCCAGCATCCCCACTTTTGGGTATATGTTTAATGAGAGCAAAATCAGTATCTTGAAGAGATATCCGAACTCCCATCTTCATTGTAACATTATTCACAATGGCCAAGATATGGAAACAACCTAATTGTCCACAGATGGCTGAATGGATAAAGAAAATGTGGGATGCATAGACAGACTCGTGCACACACACACACACACACACACACACACACACACTGAAATGTTATTCAGCCTTGAAAAAAATGGTAATTCTGTCATTTGTGACAACATGGATGATCCTGGAGGACATTATGTTAAAGGAAATATGCCAGCACAGAAAAACAAATCCTGTATTATCTCACTTATATGTGGAACCTGAAAAAGTCTAACTCATGGAAGCGGAGAGTACAATGGTGGTTACTAGCGTTTGTAGGGTGAGGAAATGGTGAGATGTTGGTCAAAGGGTACAAATTTTCAGTTATATGATGAACATGTTCTAGTTATATGATGAACATTAACTATTGACTATAGTTAATAATACTGTATCATATACTTGAAATTTTCTAAGAGAGTAAGTGTTCTCACTACACACAAAAACAATTGTAACTGTGAGGTGATGGATGTGTGAATGAGCTTGATTGTGGTTATAATTTCACAATGTACACATATATCTAATCATTGTGTTGTACACTTTAAATATATAAAATTTTTATTTGTCCATTATACCTCAATAAATCTGGAAAAATAAATGAATAAACAAAGTGCACGCTTTCTAAACTACACGAGGTATGTTTCAGTGGGTGCGTAGTGGAAAGACATCAGGGTTTGAAACCCACTTCCTACCCTATTTAGAAGCTTCAGCAGCCGGGGCAAGTTCCATCACCACCACTTATTTCTAGATTTTGTTTTACACTAGGGGCCCAATAAATATTATCTATTGTTTTTGATAACCTTATTAAGTAAGTTGATACTAGCTTTGGTAATAAACAACCCCCCAAGTATATGATAGCTTAAACATGATAAGAACTTATTTCTCAGTCACATAATTTCCAAAATGGGTGTTCTTTGTCACTTAGTGGGTCATGGACGTAAGATCCTTCCATTTCATGGATCTGTCATCTTCAATACGTGATTTCAAAGTCATTGGGCTCATCTATTTCAACCAGAAGATAAAGAACCTGGAAAATCAAATGTTGATGATTTTGTGGACCAGTCCTGTATGGGCGCATATAGCTTCCTTCCATTGGCTAGAACTTACTCATATCCTTACACTTAACTCCATGAGAGGCTGGTAAATGTAGGGAAAATAAGAAATGTTTTGGTAAATAGCTGCTTAGTCTCTACCAAAGAAACTAAGTGACTTCTTTCTTATTCTACACTGAAGATATCAACTTACATAACACCATGTAATGTCAAGTCTGTATACTCATTTTTCAAGAAGTAGTAAGTGTCAGAACTTTTCTAGGTGCCATAGTTTCATATTTGGATACAAGTTTGAAGGAGAGAGGATTTGACGCAAATTTGCTCTCTCTCTTGCTTTTGTTCTTGGTGATTTTCAGTACTTTCTGTTTTATCTGCTGCTTATCATTTTCTGTCCCACGGTATTCTGGTTTGCGTGGTCTACTGTCCAGAGTTAAAACAGTAATAGTAAAAGAAAACTTAAGAAATAATCTAGACATCAAGAGTCAGAAATATGTCATGAATGACTAATGGTCAGTTAGTGCAAAGAGGGCAGGAAAAATGTCAGAAGCCTAGTTAAACGTAGAAATTAAGAGTTCTCAAGTACTGACGGTTTAGCAAACCAGGCACCATATCTCATAACAATCATTAGAGATCAGGGTATTAGCATGAACTACCGAATGTCTCCAAGGGAAAGCAAGAATAGTGTTATTTTTATAATGCAAAAGAAAAACACATGGCCAGAAGGGTTAGCAGATTTGTTAGTATTCTGTCAACTGATCCATTCCTTGAATCCCAGATAAGGACAGAAAAAGAAAAGTGATGGAGTGTGTGATGAATAACACAGACTGATGCTGTCTGTTACTACCTGGAGTTTCGGGGTGAATCTTCAACTCTGGATTCCTCACTGTTTTTCCAAGCAGGAGCAAAACACTCATTCAGTGGTCTCACATACCGACCGTTCCTTGGAACTATTTCTTTTTCTTTTTTTTTTTTCCTTTTTTGTCTTTCTTTTACTGACCAGTAATGGGATGCAACCCTTGGTGTCACGCCCGTACCGGGGACCAGCAATGGGATCGCAAGCCTCAGCGTCGCACCCGCACTGCGCGGGAACCGGTCTCCACATGGGATCCGAACCCTCTGCGGGAGCACCGCTGCGCTCCCAAGCGGCTGCAGTGCGCCACTGGGCCGGCCCCCTTGGGACTATTTCTTCTTACAACAAGCAATAAGTAAGAAGTCCATCTCTAAAAAGGAAACTGCCCCTAGTTTCAGGGTGTCCTTGTGATTTCCTTGATACATTTACTTTCTCACTTATCCACATGGCTTCTTTACCCATTGATTTCCTCACTGGTTTCATGCCTCTTATACTTACTTGCTTCCCTGATTACCCCTTCAGTTTTGGTGTGTTCAGAACATGCATGCCCAGCCACAGACTTCTGCTTACCTTGTCATCAGATTACTCTGGACTCTGGCAACATAGACAAAGGCAGTATGTAAGTAACACGATAAACCCCATCTAATAGAACCAGGCAATATAATGCCAAGTTTATGGGCTGAGCCCGTGGCGCACTCGGGAGAGTGCGGTGCTGGGAGCACAGGAGCACTTCCGCGGCGGGTTCGGATCCTATATAGGGATGACCAGTGCACTCACAGCGCTCACTGGCTGAGCACGGTGCAGCCGGTCTCAAAAAGGACAAATATATATATATATATATATATCAACTCAAGAAATCTTCAAAGAATGTAAAGACATAGAGAAAAGGGATAATGAAAAAAAGCTAAGAGTATGATGAAGGATCAGGCCATAAGCCTGGAATTCCAGAAGAGAAGAAAGCAAGAGAGAGGATATACAATAAACAAATAGTATAATAACATTTGCTTACTAGAAGAAGAAATTTTCAAAGTAAAAGGGTCTACTGGGATCCAGGCAAAACAAAACATGCATATGTAGGTATACACAAGTTAATATTTTTAATTTCCAAGGAAAAAAAATATTTTATAAGCAGTCAAGGAGACAGGTAAAAAGGAGAAGAAAAAGAAAAAAAGCACAGTGAGAAAACTATCACCGATGAAGACAAAAGAAATTTGTTTTGACACCAAAACTGCAGTGACTGCAGTAAATGGCCTTATATTTGAGTTTACAAACTGGCTTTCATAGATTAAATTCAGCCAGAAAATTCCCTTTGTGCAAAACTACCAAGTTCTTTGAAAAATTGAAAGATCTTACAGTAAGCCAACATTCCCTGTGATAACATTGGCAATAAATGAAAAAGCCATCTAGAAATTATACTTTTCCCTCTTCAAAATTTTGTCAATCATCAATCATGTTTTGTAGCATC